>NC_053028.1:471164217-471293491 GCF_003073215.2 Triticum urartu
CAAAAGTATGAGAGGAGCTAACATGACACTCCAAAATGTCAGAAGAAATTAATGCCAAAAGGTTTGAAGTCAAATTTGATTCTATTTGGAATTTGCAGAAAATGTTTTTTTAGTTTCTGTTTTGCCTCTGGAAAAATGTCCACGTTGTAGGATTTATTTTTCTGATTTTACTAATATATATATATATGTCCTATATAAAAATATTATAGGTTTCTCTTTAATTAGTTCTCTCTCTCTCTCTAGTAATTCAAAAAAACAAATAGGAAAAAAGACCCGGGCGCGAGCCAGGCCAACCGGCCCATCCGACGCCCGAGCCGCAGCCCACCAGCGACCGAGCCGGCTTGCCTCAGCGCCGGACGCTCGAGCCGCCTCTGCTTCAGTCGCCCGCTCGCCTCCTCCCCTCTCTCTCTCACTGACCGCGGGGCCCGCCCTCATCTGTTTCCCCTCGCCCACGCTATGACGCGCCAGAGCGCATTTGACGCCGCCGCCGCGTTCGAATTCCACGGGATCACGATTCCGAGTCACCCCCTGCTCCAAGTTGATGTCCTATAAATACCTATGCCCTTCCTCTTCCGAACCCCCCCCCAAACCCTATCCCAACTCCACCCGTAGCTCGCGCCGTCGACGTTTCGATCTCGCTGCCACCGCTGCAGTTCGGCGCCGCCACCGCCGCCTGTGAGCAACCCCTAGACCTCCAAGCTCCACCACGTGAACCGCCTCATCCTCCCACACCCCCTGACATCCTTTTGATCTCCCTCGACACCTACAGGAAGCCGCCCGAGCACCGCCGCTCTTCACCGGAGCTGCAGCTCACCAGGACCCCGCCGTCGACGTCCCGGCCGTTTCCGTCGTCCCCGAGCGACCTCGACATCACCACCGCCTCCGCAACACTCCGCCGCCTCTCCCCGACGTCTTTGCAACCTTCGCCGACCACCGGAGACCCTGCCCCGCTCGACGCCGACCGCCGCCACCCTTTGTCGCCGTCGACCACCGACGCAGTAAGCCGCCACCTCCCCTTGCCGGCTAATCTGAAACCTAGGGTCTAGATTAGATCACACGAAAGGTTAGGTTTTTTTGAATAGTTCAGTCTTTTCCCAGTTTAGTTACGGTTTATTTCAATTGATCAAACCGGTCGGTTATTCTGTTTAGCCGCGGGCGCGTTTTAGTTAGTGTTCGCCTAAGCGTTAGATAGGCCCAGTAGCGCCTGTTTTTTTGTTATTTTTAGTTTCTGTTTGTAAAACAGAATAGTTCTGTTCTTGTAAAGTCTATATCTTTTAGGTTGTTTAATATTTTTAGTTGTTTCTTTTTTTTGTTAGTTTACAAATTTCTGGTAGTTTCTGTATAAAATATGTTTAGCCATGTTTTAGTTTACAAAATAGTTTTATATTAATTTTAGTCAGATTAGTTTTTCTGCTATAAATTGATCTAGAATTATTATTTTTAGGTGATTCTTTTTGTTCCTGCTTAGTTTTCACCATGCCTAGCAGTAGGAATTTATTTGGGTACTTTTAGTCTTCATTAAAAATAGTTTTACTCGAAAACAGACTTTCTAGTTTTATTTAGCTTGCTGCTGTTTTCTATTGTTCTAATTAATTTAGGATTTTATTTCACCTCTGTTATAGTATATTTTAGATTAGTTTCTGTAGTTACAGAGGGTGAACTTTTATTTAAAGTAAAATAAAATGTCTTTTCTTGCTAGTTGTCGGTTTGGAGTTCTTTGAGTTTTTTTGGTTTTGGTTTGAGTGCTTGTGTGATTTCCTTTAGCTTGCTATTATGATATTTACTGGAATATTTATTTGTGCAATTTTTTGACTCGATAGAATTTCCGGAGTGTGAAGCTTGCTATCTCGAGTCACTAGCATTTGAAGACCGTCAGCCAGGCAAGTCATTTGATCATGTTTTACAATACCTATGATTTTGTTGCATTAGAATTATTCCTCTCCACCATGCATGCAGTAGGAGAATTTTAAGTTATGTCTTGAGTAGTATCATGAGGTAGGATGAACCCAATTCCCCTTGTTACCATTGCCCGGGACGATGTAGTTTACTTTGCTATGCTCGTAGACGGGGTTGGTTGAGAGATTCATAGGGAAGATGTGAGAGTCAAGATGATGACAACCCCATGACTTCAAGCTCAAGATGGACTTCAAATTCACTACTGGGTGGAGGACGGTTGACGGGCACCCTGGAGGAACCAGCGGATGGCCGGGATGCATGGAGAAGCGCCATGACATCTTGCGGAAAGCTTCACCCAGCCACGAAGAGACGGATGGATACCCCTTGACCAGAAGCTTACCTGTGCAGCCGCAAGACATTATGGGCTCTGGCTGGGTTGACCTTAGGCGTGACTCTGGACGGACGGTGCCAGCAGATGTAGAAGAACGGAAGGACATGGATGGGCACCGGCAGTGCCCAGAGAAACTCTACGGAAGACCCTGTTTCGTTCGTCCCGTCTTTAAACACCATGTAGTGCAGGGACATAAAGGAGGGAACAAATCTTGCGCGTAAAGTGCACAAGACTCTGCAGAGAAACAACCTAATCGACTAGACGTGTCCCCGGTTTCGGACATTTGAGCCTCTGGAATTGGAGTATTTTGGAAATCTCAACACCGAACAAATAAATTCATTGAGGGGTTAATTAATAAATGGGAATGAGACATTGGTTGGTGGAACCATCTCAATAACTACCAACATTTTGTAGTAATTGCAAGCAAGACCTTTGTTGTAGGGAAAAACTTCCTTTTCGCAAAAATATAAAACTTAGAGCCCCACGGCCAAATTGCATATATTGTTAGTATTATTATTTGTTGTTTTCTCTATGACTTGTCGGCATATTCAAAATGTTGACCTACACTACTAGGAAAAGGGCTAAAGATAATATGGACACTAATGGCGCACCATGTATGTGGTGCGCCATTGCTATATAGTAATGGCGCACCTGGTCTGTGGTGCACCATTAGTAGTTTTGAAAAAATAAATAAAAAAATTGTTACTAATGGCGCACCGTGGGATAGTGCGCCATTACTAGTTGACATAGTAATGGCGCACCACACCCACCGTGCGCCATTAGTAGTTTTGAAAAAAAATTGTTAGTAATGGCGCACAAGTGGACAGTGCGCCATTAGTAGTTTTAACTAGTAATGGCGCATTGTCCACAGGTGCGCCATTACTAAGTTTTTTTCAAAAAAAGTTTCAAAAGTTTTTAAAAAAAAACTAGTAATGGCGCACCGTTGTCACGACCGGTTTTCCGGACATAAATTTCCAGAAAATGGCCGTTGTGCTCACCAGCCCCAGGATTAATATTAGCTGATGAGGCACCAACTTATTACAGAAATTCCAAGCAAAAGTACAAAATGTGTAGTACAAGACCATTGTGGCCTATGAGTACATCAAATGGTTTTCTAGTGGTCGATGGCGGAAGCGGTTTGAGAATCGTCAGTGTATGGGACTCCATTTTCCACGGGAACAGCTGACCAGGTTAACTCCTATCTTCGCGAGGCTGCTATCACCGTTGCTTAGTTTCCGGGGCGGTCACCGCAACGCTCCTCTCCATGCAGAAATCTGGCCAAGACAATAGCCAGGGACAAGCCAGTGAGTACTTTGAATGTACTCGCAAACATTATGAACACTGGGATAATATAATTGATAAACATGCACTGAAAAATTCTATGATCACATCGCCAGTCATAAATAAAACATCTTTTATGCATGCCAGCAGGTTATTATCATGCAACATGAATAAGCATTAAAAGAGAGGGAATAAAATGCCGCAGCCGGGCGTCTGAGCGACACCACATAAAGGGCTTTTAAAAGAAATGCCACGTCGGGCGTCTGAGCGACACCACATAAAGGGCTTTAAAAGAAATGCCACAGTCGGGCGTCTGAGCGACACCACATAAAGGGCTTTTAAAAGAAATGCCACAGTCGGGCGTCTGAGCGACACCACATAAAGGGCTTTAAAAGAAATGCCACAGTCGGGCGTCTGAGCGACACCACATAAAGGGCTTTAAAAGAAATGCCACAGTCGGGCGTCTGAGCGACACCACATAAAGGGCTTTAAAATAAAATAATCACAATGAATATCTAGGAGGTAGAACCGTCCTAGGGATACTCAATAATACAAATAATGCAATGGGTTAGTCCATCACAAAATAATAATCATGGTCCTCACAAGTAACCAGTCGGTATCCAAGTTTGTTTTAACAATATTTCACCTCCGAAGACCAACACTAAGACCAACACTTGACCCATCCCAGACTGTAATCCTTGACCATGGACACGGCTATTCGAATAGATTTTAAATCGGGACTAATTCCGTCTACGGCCTTTTAGTTGAAAACACGCCTAACTTGCACACACCAGCTTAACCCATCGGTGTCTGGAATCACCCACGACACTTGTTAAGCCAAACTCTAAGTGGGGAGGCTACAACCTCGCGTAGCATGGGATCAAATTTATATCGCGCGCTCTAAGGGGTGGCCTCCCCTCTCGGTCTCAACCGGAAACACCCATGCCCCCGGACCAGGTGGCATGCCTACCGGCTACAACCGATATCTTCCACCATGGCCTCTCTGTACGGTGTGTGCTTGAAAGGGGTTGACGACTTACTGAACCATACCCTACCTGCGGCAGGGACAAGTGGTAGTACATAGCAAGTATGGGGGTTACTGGAAACAAGACTCGGTCTACGGTCGACTCAGGAGGTTCATAAGTTTCCTGCATGACATGTAACCAAATATATTTCAATCAACAAAATCACCACTCAATATACCTTACCATGCCATACCGGACATAACCGTCCCGACGGGGACCGGCGACAAGCTCACTCCTACCCAAGGCCGAGGCTTTCCCGGATTCCTTTCCGGCATGCATGCAAGGCACATGAGGGTGATTACCATCACAAGTATATTCATTCCAACAGTAAGGAAATCACTAATATGCCTCATGCAAATGATCATATCACATGAAATAACAAGCTCTCCGATATAAGGTGGTGTTATAAACGTGTCAACTAACACACCAAAAATATTATTCCGAGGTTCAGAATGCTTGCCTTTAAGTTGTGGAGGGGTGAGGTGCTCTCCAAAACTTTTGAAAGTTTCTTCTCTCCCAAAAATCCTATTTCCAAAAATATGCAAATAACACATATTTCAAAAACAGTACAAAAAAGTTGTTTGGAAAATTTTCAAATAAATCTTAAAATAAACTAGACAATATTTGAGAGATGTAGGAAAAAGAATTAATTCATTTGGAGTTATATTTAAAAAGTTATAGGCAGTCAAAGTTGTGGTCAAAATCTGTTTTTAATAAAATCAGGAAAAAGAAAACGTTTCAGAGAGGAATACGCTTTCGGAGCGGGGGAAACGTACTGGGCGGATTACGCCTTCACTTAATCCCACGTGGACAGGCACGGGGTCGCTGACAGTGGGTCCAGAGGGCCCACTAGTCAGGTTTGACTAGTCTCTCTTTCCCCCTCCTTCCCCTGTCCCAAGCGGAGGCGGAGCTCAGGCGATCGTCGCCGGCGACTGGCAGCTCTTCGCGGGGCCCCGAGGGCGGGGATGGATGCGCCACTCCAGTGCGGTCCTCCCGGTGGTTGCCAGGCCGGTGGGGACGGAGGGAGCTGCCGGCGGCGAGCTTCGCGGCGGAGGAGGCTTCGGGGGCGGAGTGAAAATTCCCCCGTAGTGAGCCCCGATCGAAACCGAGTAGTGGGAATGGTTCACGGGAGGATGAGGAAGCTCTTGGTGGAGAGAACAGAGAGGGGGAGGCCCTGGTGGTGCCGAATTGGCCAGGGCAGTGGTGGCGGCTGCAGTTGCCGGAGGTGGGGAAGAAGACCTCCCCCGGGTCAATTAGCTGCCATAGGAGAACTAGGGGAGCATTCTAAGGTTGCCTGTGTGCTCGGGGAAGCTCGGGGGCCTCCTTTTATAGCTCGTCGAGGTCGGTTCCACGGCGGCCGGATAAGCTCTCCGGCGAACCGCCTCTCTGTAGCTTGCAGGGCAACGTGGCGTGGCTGGGGATGACGGCAGGAGCTAGCGGACGAGTGGGCACTGCTCCAAGGGCGAGCTGGCGAGCGGAGGTGGCTTTGGCGGCGCCGACCGTGGCAGAGGCGCGCTGCGGACGCCGGTGTGCCGCCAAAAGCTCTGTCGGCGTCGCTGTAGGCTGCCAGGGCGGCTTGGCGCGTTGCTGCGAGGAGGGGAGCGCGTGGCGTGGTGCTGCAGAGCGGGCCAAAACCGTGGGGGCCAGCGTGTCGGCTCGGCGCACGGGTCGTGCAATACGCGCGCTCTGGGCGCGTCCCGTGCACGCACTGAGTGTGCTCGACGAAATGCTAAAGCATGCTAGAGGTCGCAGTTGAGGCTGGGTAGAAACAGGGCTAGGTTTGGGCTTGCAAGGAGATCAGTGGACAAGCTGGTTTGGTCAGGGGATCAGGTTCACAGTGCAAACCAAAAATTCATGCCAAAACAGATCCTGCCCATAAGGTGTTTGGCAAAATGTCAAGGGCACTTAGGCAAGTCTTGGAGTGGTCAAAAACTCCAGATGGAAGTCTCTCTAGATGTACAAGAGGGTGGTGAGGTTAGTTTGCCAAAAGCAGAAACTTGTTAGTGCAAGTTTTGCAAAACTACAATTCTGGACAGGAAATAAATGACATTATTTCATGAACCAAAATTAATCCAATGGGTGCATGCTCCTGGACTTAGGGGTTTGGTAGGGCTGTCTACAAGTGGGAGAAAGCACAAGATCATTGGAGCAAAATTAAATAGGGTTGCAGTGGAAATCACAAGGCTGGACCAAAATGGAAAAGAGGTTGATTCACTCAAATTTTTCAAAGAACAGCACTAGGTTTTTGCATAAAGTTGAATCATATGCTACTACCAACATCCCATAATTTTGGTGGAGGCCAGAAAGAAATATTTAAATGGGTTGTAGTGCAAATTGCACTATGGACCAGAGAAGAAAAAATTTGTGTAGAGCTCAAAATATTTCATGAATAAAGGATATTTTTGCATAAAAGTGATTTAAAAACATCACATGACATCTCCAAATTTTGGTGGGAATTTTAAGTGAATTTATCAAATGGTTGTAGTTCAAATATGGCCATTTAACTTTGAAAAACCATTTTCAAGAAAGTAAAGATCAAGCAACTTAATTATTTAATTTGTTATATTAAATAAGGGAAAGTTTCTCTTGAGAGATTAAATATGTCCAATGACATATTTGAAAAGTTTTTTCTCTTTGGAAAAAAAACTCATCATAACAGGGAATGAAATGATTTAAAAATCAAAATGGAGCTCAGAAATTCAAAGTCTTAATTCCTGGCGAAATTTTTAATTCATTAAAACAAGGCCAAATTTTTGGGGTGTCACAACACTACCCCCCTTAAGAAAAATCTCGTCCTCGAGATTTGTTAAAAGTTGTTTTAAGAAAAACTATAAGCAGTAAAAATGTGGCTACAGTGAGAGGGCAATAAGTGGTGAAAAACCACAGTGTGAATACTGGTGCTGCGTGGAAAAGTCTACGGTTCGGGACAAAAACGTGGGATTCTATGCTAGATATAAATTTAGAATAATTTCTAAATTTAAATATACGCTGGTCGTACCCGAGAGCACAGTGCTCTCTCTGGCTGACAGGTGGACCTGGGGTCCACTGTCAGTCTCTTCTTCTCCCTCTGGCTCTTTCTTCTTCCTCTCTCCCGCGCGCTTTCTCCATCGGCGACGCCTAGCGCGTAGGGAATCTAGGCCGTACCGTGGTAGTGCGCGGCGTGCTAGCTGCCGGTGTAGCGTGCACTCACTTCGCGGGCCAGCGCGCTGTCGGCACTGCTCGCGGATTCGACTCCGAACACCGGCGATCGGCGACGAGCGGCGTTGGTGGACTTCGCCCACCGTACACCGAGCTCGAGCTATAAAACGGACGGGGTGCCTCTCTCTTCTTCCTCACACCTGGCCTCACTTCTCCTCCTCCTTCTTCCTCCATTACTGCTCACAGAAGCTCGGGTGAGGCTCTAATGGCGGAGGCGATGTCGGACTGGTTTGTGATCCTGATATTTGGAGGGCTGGCGACACTACTGGGGCTCTCTGTGCTCCTGTGCGCGATGATCCTCGACGATCGTCGTGACGCTGCTGCTCGGGTGTTGGCTCTCCGCGGTGGTGGTGATCACGAGGAGTAGGTGGGGTGTGTCGGGCGCTAACTGTTGTTAGGGGGGTGATTAGCTGGATGCAACACTGTTGCAAAGTTTTGCAAACAGTGTATGTGTCCGAATGATTATGGTTGTGAGTCTGCTGCCATGGTGCTGTGTGAAATTAAATAATCCACGTCGGGAGAAGGGGCAGATGTAGCAACTCAGGGAAAAGAAATCTCACTCCAGGATTTTGCGAGGGAAAAACAGTTAATTTTAAAAGGAGCATAAACCATAACAAAAACTACGCACATTAGTAGAAGCCAATTAATCGACTTGTCGTACAAACTCAGGGTATCACGCATAAGTCACACACATAAATAAATGTTTGCAATAATGAACACCGCAGCAACGTTTAAAATGGAAACGGTAACTGGATGGGGTCCCTAGAAAACGTCTCTGGTACTGGGATACACTCCTCTTCTATCGGGGAAAGTGGATTGACCAGTCGATGCACGTGTCTCTCCTGGTCGGGCCTTAGTGCTCTGCCGATGGCGATCTGAGGATTTAAATCTGCGAGGCTCTGGAGATAACCCATCACACGTTGGGTTAAATGCTCTTGAGCGATGACGTACTGGACAAGGTTGGCCAGGACTGGGTCTCTCTCAATTCGTCCACCGGGAAAAGATGTCACTCCTCCGGGTGTTGCACGGCTCGGGAAGTAATAATACCCTCGTTCGCTGGCATAGGGTACCGCGAATCGAAGCCGAGCAAGCGCTTCATATGCAACAGCTTCTATGGCCATATGTGGGGTTGGCATAGATTTCCCCACGAAGGAGACTTCCGTTGGGTCTTGGTTTGAGTTTACGGGAGGGATGTGCACTGCTGCCCAATATCTTGAGGTGGAAGAGGTGATCCTCGATTTGAACAGCTCGTACTGGGGTGGCTGGGTAGCGCCCATGGTACTGCAGGTAAAATCCCGCAATATCTTGAGAAAACTACCTGGGGTTGCATCTGGGGTTCTCAGATAAATGCTGGGGCTCGGCATGGCAAGGAAATGGTTGTGAGGGTGGTGCACAAGGTGAGAGATGCTTGGCAAGGTCACGCGGTGGCCTTTTTATAGCACCGGAGCTGGGTCATTTTTACCGTGGTGAATGGTAAAGAAAATTTTCAGCTCTGTTCCAAGGGTCGGGATCAAGCCACAGATTCACACATCTCACTATAGTGATGTGTTACTGTGGGGTTGACGGGGTGATTCTTGGTAACTGGGTCCGGGATAGAAATCTTATACTGCATACTGGCGTATCCAGGCAAGGCTACTATTAAAACAGAGGCACGACAACAGGCGGCATTTAATTACAAGACCACAAGATTACAAAGCGAGGGTACACTGGGACTCGATACGACTCGGGTGACTTAGTCTACCTCGTTTACATCCAAGCGGGCGTGCCTTGAGGCTCCTCCACGGGTCTCGTCGTCGGAATTAGCTGGAGTGGGTTGAGGGGCTGCAGGCTCGGGGTAGCGATGAGGACCATCTCGGGGATTGTTGGCCACAATCCCGTTGGAGTGTGCTCCCAATATGCGACGAAGCACCTCTGGGGTTATCGCAGCACCTTGGCTTATGGCTGGGGCAGGCCTCAGGGACTCGATCGGGTGTCCAAACAGCACGACTGGGTTGTCGGCGTTGGGCTCGTTCTTTTCTTCTCTCGCCGGGGCTCGACGAACCAGCTCTCCACGAGCTGCGATTAGATCAATAGTGATTTGATCGCATAGTTCCTCTAGTGCACTTACATAGCGCACTAGGTGCAACAATGCAGGATCCGTCTCGTGATCTCCGTTGGCAACTTGGGGTGGCCTACCATACCCTTCACGTCTGGGGTAGTAGTGGAACGAGCGACAGTTAACTCTGGGCGACAAGTGCCGGAGATGAACTATAGCCTCTCGAGCAGCTAGTTGGATGGCTTGAAGCTCAAAGGAAGTTGTTCTTCCGGTGAACCTGTAGGGGCGCTCGGGCTCTAGACCCCTACCGTAGATGTGTACAGTGGCCCAGAATTGACGGTTCTCACCGCTCATGGGTCCTTGGTACACAACATATTCTGGGGGCTCTTCTAACGCATAGGCACGACGGGTGAGGTTTGCGAGTATGGTCACAAAGCCTCCAAGGTTGGTTGCTGTGGTCTCATTGTGCACGACAGGGCCAGGCATTGTAGCTTGGTTTGGGGTAGAGGCTGTGCTGTGCTGTGTTGGGGCTAGCGTGCCCCTTTTTATAGGAAAAAGGGGACGGAGTCTTCCTTCGCACGCTTGCGAGAAAGGACTATTTAGGGCCGGTCACTGGCGCATGAGCGACAGGTTAGGTTGATAGGTTGGGCACCGACTGCCAAAAGTGTTGGGTCACTGTGTGGCTATCTTGCACGAGAAGCTTGGCTGGGGTTTGGTTATGGTTTGGTGGGTTGGTTTGCCTAAGTTTATAGACCCGGCTAAGATAGGATTAGCCAATGGTCAGCCTGGCTCTGATACCAAGTCTGTCACGACCGGTTTTCCGGACATAAATTTCCAGAAAATGGCCGTTGTGCTCACCAGCCCCAGGATTACTGTTAGCTGATGAGGCACCAACTTGTTACAGAAATTCCAAGCAAAAGTACAAAATGTGTAGTACAAGACCATTGTGGCCTATGAGTACATCAAATGGTTTTCTAGTGGTCGATGGCGGAAGCGGTTTGTGAATCATCAGTGTATGGGACTCCATTTCCCACGGGAACAGCTGACCAGGTTAACTCCTATCTTCGCGAGGCTGCTATCACCGTTGCTTAGTTTCCGGGGCTGGTCACCGCAACGCTCCTCTCCATGCAGAAATCTGGCCAAGACAATAGCCAGGGACAAGCCAGTGAGTACTTTGAATGTACTCGCAAACATTAATGAACACTGGGATAATATAATTGATAAACATGCACTGAAAAATTCTATGATCACATCGCCAGTCATAAATAAAACATCTTTTATGCATGCAGCAGGTTATTATCATGCAACATGAATAAGCAGTAATAGAGTGGGAATAAAATGCCGCAGTCGGGCGTCTGAGCGACACCACATAAAGGGCTTTAAAAGAAATGCCACAGTCGGGCGTCTGAGCGACACCACATAAAGGGCTTTAAAAGAAATGCCACAGTCGGGCGTCTGAGCGACACCACATAAAGGGCTTTTAAAAGAAATGCCACAGTCGGGCGTCTGAGCGACACCACGTAAAGGCTTTAAAAAATGCCACAGTCGGCCGTCCTGAGCGACACCACATAAAGAGCTTAAAAAAGAAATGCCACAGTCGCGTCTGAGCGACACCACATAAAGGGCTTACAAGATAAATAATCACACTGAATATCCAGGAGGTAGAACCGTACCAGGGATACTCAATAATACAAATAATGCAACGGTTAGTCCATCATAAAATAATAATCATAATCCTCACAAGTAACCAGTCGGTATCCAAGTTTGGTTTAACAATATCTCCTCCGAAGACCGACCTAAGACAACACTTGACCCATCCCAGACTGTAATCCCTTAACCATGGACACGGCTATTCGAATAGGTTTAATCTCTGGAGGGTGTACTCTTTACCCACTGAGTAACGGATTTCCTTAGTCCATCAGACTAATTCGTCTACGGCCTTTTAGTTGAAAACACGCCTAAACTTGCACACCAGCTTAACCATCGGTGTCTGGAATCACCACGACACTTGTTAAGCAAACTCTAAGTGGGGAGCTACAACCTGGCGTAGCATGGGATCAAATTTATTATCGCGCGCTCTAAGGGTGGCCCCCCTCTCGGTCAACCGAAACACCCATGCCCCCGGACCAGTGGCATGCTACGGCTACAACCGATATCTTCCACCATGGCTCCTGTAACGTGTGTGCTTGAAAGGGGTTGACGACTTACTGAACCATACCTACCTGCGGCAGGGACAAGTGGTAGTACAATAGCAAGTATGGGGGTTACTGGAAACAAGACTCGGTCTACGGTCGACTCAGGAGGTTTATAAGTTCCCTGCATGACATGTAAACAAATATATTTCAATCAACAAAATCACCACTCAATATACCTTACCATGCCATACCGGACATAACCGTCCCGACGGGGACCGGCGACAAGCTCACGCCTACCCAAGGCCGAGGCTTTCCCGGATTCCTTTCCGGCATGCATGCAAGGCACATGAGGATGATTACCATCACAATAATATTCATTTCCAACAGCAAGGAAATCACTAATATGCTTCTATGCAAATGATCATGTCACATGAAATAACAAGTCCTCCGAAATAAGGTGGTGTTATAAACGTGTCAACTAACACACCAAAAAATATTATTCCGGGGTTCAGAATGCTTGCCTTTTATGGTGTGGAGAGGTGTGGGTGCTCTCCAAAATTTTTGAAAGCTTCCTTCTCTCCCATAAATCCTATTTCCAAGAATATGCAAATAACACATATTTCAAAAACAGTACAAAAAAGTTGTTTTGAAAATTTTCAAATAAATCTTAAAATAAACTAGACAATATTTGAGAGATGTAGGAAAAAAATCAATTCATTTGGAGTTATATTTAAAAAGTTATAGCAGTCAAAGTTTGGTCAAAATCTGTTTTTAAATAAAATCAGAAAAGAAAACGTTTCAGGAATACGCTTTCGGAGCGGGGGAAACGTACTGGGCGGATTACGCCTTCACTTAATCCCACGTGGACAGGCAGGGTCGCTGACAGTGGGTCCAAGAGGGCCCACTAGTCAGGTTTGACTAGTCTCTCTCCCCCTCCTTCCCCTGTCCCGAGCGGAGGCGGAGCTCAGGCGATCGTCGCCGGCGACTGGCAGCTCTTCGCGGGGCCCCGAGGGCGGGGATGGATGCGCCACTCCAGTGCGGTCCTCCCGGTGGTTGCCAGGCCGGTGGGGACGGAGGGAGCTGCCGGCGGCGAGCTTCGCGGCGGAGGAGGCTTCGGGGGCGGAGTGAAAATTCTCCCGCAGTGAGCCCCGATCGAAATCGAGTAGTGGGAATGGTTCACGGGAGGATGAGGAAGCTCTTGGTGGAGAGAACGGAGAGGGGAGCCTGGTGGTGCCGAATTGGCCGGCAGTGGTGGCGGCTGCAGTTGCCGGAGGTGGGGAAGAGACCTCCCCGGGTCGATTGGCTGCCATGGGAGAACTAGGGGAGCATTCTAAGGTTGCCTGTGTGCTTGAATGGGTTCGGGGCCTCCTTTTATAGCTCGTCGAGGTCGGTTCCGCGCGGCCGGATAGGAGCTCGGCGAACCGCCTCTCTGTAGCTTGCAGGGCAACGTGGCGTGGCTGGGGATGACGGCAGGAGCTAGCGGACGAGTGGGCACTGCTCCAAGGGCGAGCTGGCGAGCGGAGGTGGCTTTGGCGGCGCCGACCCATGGCAGAGGCGCGCTGCGGACGCCGGTGTGCCGCCAAAAGCTCTGTCGGCGTCGCTGTAGTCTGCCAGGGCGGCTTGGCGCGTTGCTGCGAGGAGGGGAGCGCGGCGTGGTGCTGCAGGACGGCCAGCGTGTCGGCTCGGGCGCAGGTCGTGCAATACGTGCGCTCTGGGCGCGTCCCGTGCACGCACTGAATGTGCTCGACGAAATGCTAAAGCATGCTAGAGGTCGCAGTTGAGGTTGGGTAGAAACAGGGCTAGGTTTGGGCTTGCAAGGAGATCAGTGGACAAGCTGGTTTGGTGAGGGGATCAGGTTCACAGTGCAAACCAAAAATTCATGCCAAAACAGATCCTGCCCATAAGGTGTTTGGCAAAATGTCAAGGGCACTTAGGCAAGTCTTGGAGTGGCCAAAAACTCCAGATGGTGGTCTCTTTAGATGTACAAGAGGGTGGTGAGGTTAGTTTGTGAAAAGCACAAACTTGTTAGTGCAAGTTTTGCAAAACTACAATTCTGGACAGGAAATAAATGACATTATTTCATGAACCAAAATTAATCCAATGGGTGCATGCTCCTGGACTTAGGGGTTTGGTAGGGCTGTCTACAAGTGGGAGAAAGCACAAGATCATTGGAGCAAAATTAAATAGGGTTGCAGTGGAAATCACAAGGCTGGACCAAAATGGAAAAGAGGTTGATTCACTCAAATTTTTCAAAGAACAGCACTAGGTTTTTGCATAAAGTTGAATCATATGCTACTACCAACATCCCATAATTTTGGTGCAGGCCAGAGAGAAATGTTTAAATGGGTTGTAGTGCAAAATTGCACTCTGGACCAGAGAAGAAAAATTGATGCAGAGCTCAAAATATTACAAGAATAAAAGATATCTTTGCACAAAAGTGATTTAAAAACATTACATGACATCTCCAAATTTTGGTTGGAACTTTTAAGTGAATTTATCAAATGGTTGTAGTTCAAATATGGCCATTTAACTTTGAAAAACCATTTTCAAGAAAGTAAAGATCAAGCAACTTAATTATTTAATTTGTTATATTAAATAAGGGAAAGTTTCTCTTGAGAGATTAAATATGTCTAATGACATATTTGAAAAGTTTTTTCTCTTTGGAAAAAAAAACTCATCATAACAGGGAATGAAATGATTTAAAAATCAAAATGGAGCTCAGAAATTCAAAGTCTTAATTCCTCGCGAAATTTTTAATTAATTAAAACAAGGCCAAATTTTTGGGGTGTCACACGGTGGGTGTGGTGCGCCATTACTAGTCTAACTAGTAATGGCGCACCACTCCCACGGTGCGCCATTACTAACTTGGCCCAAAAATTCCACCGAATGCACCCCCCCCCCGGACCGCCTTTTCAGTTTACAAAAATAAAAGAAAATGATGGAAATGTAAAAAATAAAATAAAATAAGTTTCCCATGTGATATGTGGTCTACTTGTTGGGAAAATTTACAAATATGAATTTCGACTTTATTTGCAAAATCTCTCTGGAATTTGTAAAATGGGCATAACTTTTGCATACGAGCTCGGATTAAAAAGTTTTCTATATGAAAAATCATCTACTCGAAAAGTTACATCCAAATTTAACGGGGGAACAACGTTAAACATTTTCAAAATCCCCAAAAACCTAACAGAAAAAAAGTTACCGGGCTTTTAAGATCTAGAGAGAAAAAAATGGAAAAAATTTCAACCTTACTAGTGGCGCACCGTTTGCTAGGTGCGCCACTAGTAACAGAAAAAAATTGGTTTCGAATTTTTTTTGAATTATTTTTCAAAATATGATACGTAATATGACCGAAAAGTTTGAAATATTTTTCAAAATTTCATCATACTCATGAACATGAACAAAGTCCTAGACATCAGCAAGGTTTAATAGGATTGATATGATAGATATATCAAGAAGTGCTTGTGAAGTGAGGTGGTGCTGGGGTTGGATAGAACTGCGAAGTTAAGCGTGCTCGGGCTGGAGTAGTGTGAGGATGGGTGACCTTCCGGGAAGTTTGACCATAGAGTGCAATTTGACTTGAGATTAAGCATATTGACCCGAGATTAAGCCATAGTGACATGAGATTAAGAAAACGGCGCACTTCTATGTGGTGCGCAATTAGTATACCAGATACTAATAAAATTTTAAAAAAATGAATTTTTTTTAAATTGATACTAATGGCGCACTTCTATGTGGTGCGCCATTAGTATACCAGATACTAATGGCGCACCGTGGGCTATACTAATGGCGCACCTGTGGTGCGCCATTAGTATACCAGATACTAATGGCGCACCAGTGGTGCGCCATTAGTAAAAAATTCTAGTGGCATGATACTAATGGTGCACCAGTAGTGCGCCATTAGTAGGCAAAACTGGTGCGCCATTAGTAGGCCTTTTCCTAGTACTGCTACACGGCTGCAACGTCTCATGTTCCAGAGGAGTTTTCCAACCAGGAGTGAGGCTACGATCTATGCTTGGCGATTGCCCTATGGAGTCGTATGGACTCGCTATTCGTCTATGCTTCCACAACTTTATTTAGTTTATTTCTCATGAGTTGGCCTTCGGCCTAATTTATTATGATGTAATAAAGACTCGATATGAGAGTCGTGTAATAAATTCAAGTGTGATTGAACTTTGAATCTTTTCATCAATGTACTGCGTGTGCCAGCATTCTTGGGTTTGTACAGCTACAAAGAGACTTGACCAATTTCGGGTAGGGTCGTTACATATTCGGACACCGGAATGGTTTCCAGGCGTTTCAGATATTTACTGGGGAACCGAGGGGCTACCGGAACCCCCCGGGGAAGTTACGGGCCTTAATGGGCCAAAAGGTAGAAGGAGAGGGAAGGCCACAAGGTGGCGCCCCCCCAGGATAGTCCGAATTGGACTAAGGGGAGGGGGCGCGGCCTCCCCTTCCTTCCCCTCTCCCTCTCCTTCCCTCCTTCCCCCTCTTGGATTAGCAAAAGGGAGGGGGCGATTCCTACTAGGTTTGGAGTATTAGTAGGACTCCCCCTAGCGCGCCTCCTCCCTCCTTTATATACAGGGGCAGGGGGCACTCCAAGGCAACCCATGTCTTCTCTTATTCGTGTGCGGTGCCCCCTCCACGGTTACACACCTCGGTCATATTGTCATAGTGCTTAGGCGAAGCCCTGCGCCGGTAACTTCATCATCACCATCACCACATTGCCGTGCTGAAAGAACTCTCCCTCGTCCTCAACTGGATCAAGAGCTCGAGGGACGTCATCATTTTGAACGTGTGATGAACATGGAGGTGTCGTACATTCGGTACTTGGATCGGTTGGATCGTGAAGACGTTCGACTACATCAACCGCGTTACTAAACGCTTCCGCTTTCGGTCTACGAGGGTACATGGACACACTCTCCCGTCTCATGAATATGCATCTCCTAGATAGATCTTGCGTGATCATAGGTAAATTTTTTGAAATACAACGTTTCCCAAAAATTTCAGCATCAACACCCACAACTCTTTGGGTTCTACTCGTGCATTTACATCTACGCATAGACCAAGCTCATGATGCCACTGTTGGGGAACAAAGCATGAAAGTCAAAAAAATCCTACGAACACCAAAAATATATCTAGGAGAAGCATAGCAACGAGAGGGGAGAGAATGTCTACGTACGATCATAGACCAAAAACAGAAGCGTATATAATGCGGTTGATGTAGTCGTACTCTTCGCGTTCCGATCACACTCCAACCGGTCTAGTGCCGAATGGATGACACCTCCGAGTTTAGCACACATGTGGCTCGATGATGTCTCCTCCTCCTTGATCCAACAAGATAAGGTGGAAAAGTAGAGGGGATCACAACTAGCATGACGGCGTGCTGGTGATGGTGGTGGTGGAGCAACGGTAGCGCTTCCCTAAGCAAAAAATCGTGGATGAGAACTATGACGGGAGGGAGAGACATGGCAGAAGCCAAGGCCAATGTCATAGGGTGCCTTGTTGCACCCCCTATATTTATATGCATAGGAGGGCTGGGAGTCCAGCCCTACTCCAAATAGGAGTTGGCGCCAAGGGGGGAGGACTTGGACTCCAAGTCCAATCCTATTCCTACCAGAACTCCCCCCTTTTCCCTTCCCTAGCCGCATGGGCTTTTGAGGACTTGGTGTCCCTGGCCCAATAAGGCCAGCGAACCTCCCCTCAGCACATGCCAGCCCTTGGGACGTTGTTGACTGACTTGTGGACTTCTAGACCCCTCCGGAATCCTCCGGAAGCTTCCTGGTACAATACCGAAAAAATTGCACCTTTTTCCAAAACCCAAAATATGACTTCCCATTTATAAATCTTTACCTCTTAACTATTCCGAGACTACTCGTGACGTCTGGGATCTCATTTGGGACTCCGAACAACATTTGGTTACCAATCATCAAATATCTCAATACTACTCTAGTGTCAACAAACGTTAAGCGTGGGACCCTGCGGGGTTCGGGAATCATGTAGTCATGACCGAGAAACCTATCCGGTCAATAACCAATAGGGGTACCTGTATGCCCATATTGGTTCCTACATATTCCACGAAGATCTTTTACTGGTTGAACCATGATGTCAAGGATTCGGTTAATCTTGTATGCAATTCCCTTTGTCTGGCGATATGTTACTTGCCCGAGATTCGATCGTCCGTGTCTCCATACCTAGTTCAATCTTGTTACTAGCAAGTATCTTTACTCATTTCATAATACAACATCTCGTGAATAACTCATTAGGCACATTGCTTGCAAGCCCTTTACGATGTTGTATTACCGAGAGGGCCCGGAGATATCTCTCCCTCACACGGAGTGACAAATCCCAGTCTCGATTTGTGCCAACCCAACAAACACCTTCAGTGATACCTATAGAGCACCTTTATGATCATCCAGTTACGAAGTGATGTTTGGATACACACTAAGTATTCCTCTGGTGTTAGGGAGTAGTTGCACGATCTCATGGTCTTAGGAATAGATACTTGACGTGAAGAAAGCTATAACAATAAACTAATACGATCAACTGCTAAGCTTACAGTTGGGTCTTGTCCATCACATCATTCTCCTAACGATGTGATCCTGTTATCAAATGACAAATAATGTATATGGTTAGGAAACCTTAACCCTCTTTGATCAACGAGCTAGCCTAGTAGAGGCTCACTAGGGACATAGTATTTGTTTATGTATTCACACATGTATTTAAGTTTCCGGTCAATACAATTCTAGCATGAATAATAAACCTTTACCATGAATAAGAAAATATGATAATAACCAATTTATTATTGCCACTAGGGCATATTGCCAACATTGGTGTCGGTGATCACCAAGTCGTCAATGTAGACACCGACGAGAAGTAATGTCCATGTGTTCCCTGTAGCGACCCGACCTGAAACGGTCAAGCCTCTGTGTATCTGTGCCATCCCTGGATCAGTATGCTGGCACACATAGTACATCAATGTATATATCAAAGTGCAATCACATGTGTAAATAATGTAAAACTGATATATACTTCACAAGTCTCAGCGGAAACAATCAAACGAGGCCGGAGTCCCATCAACGTCATCGACAAGTTGAGTGTAGACCATAAACCAACAACAAAACTCACTCGTCGTAGAAATAATCCTACCACATGAGACATTGCAGCCGTGTAGGTCAGTACATTGAATTTACTGGCAAGATCACTTTAAGAAAAACAGATGATAAAACTATACTATATGCAATATGGCTTTGTGGCCCTGTGTCTGAGTTGTTTTGCATAAAAGCTGGGTTTTGTTTTCCCTACAAAAAGGAATATCGGGAGTATGTACTACGGAGTTTTCTTTCATGACATGGTTCCGCCAGCCGATGTCTCATAGCCCAAATCAGCATAAGTTGCCCACAATTAAGTTATCAGTCTGGTGTTGAGAGTTTCAAGATAGATCCAAGTCCAGCGGCTCAAATTGTCCGTAACCGAGGACATGGCTAATCGATTAGGTTTTAACCCTCTGCAGCGGTTTGTACACTTTACCCGCAAGATTCGATCCCTCTTTTTACGTTCTCGCACTTCATGATGTTTGAGAACAAGACGACCGAAACATGGTCTTCTGAAGAGTTCCTCTGACCACTATCCAGTGCCCATCCCATCCTACTGTAGTTCTACATCTGCTGGCACCGTCCCATCCAGAGTCACCACTAAGGTCAAGCAAGCCAGAGCCCATAATGGCTTGCGGTTGCACAGGTAAGCTTTCGGGTGTGAAGTATTCTTCCATCTCTTTGAGCCTGGGTGGAGCTTTTCACATGATATCATGGCGCTTCTCCAGAATCACTCAGTATTGGGCACACAATGTACCCTTTTTAACCATTCTCCACCCACAGGTATATTGAATTCTTGTCTCGTGTCTTGAAGTCTTGAGGTCTTGAAGATGCACTCCTTGCAGATGCCATCATGAAGCTGTCTTCATTGACGTAGAGTCCTTCATACTCACACCACTCTCGAACACTCATACCAATCCCCATCTACTATAGCATAGCATTTAAAACTAAACAACGTCCTGGGCTTGGTAACAGGGTGATGGGTTCCTACCTCATGCATACTACTCAACTACAAGGATTCAATACACTACTGGAGGGAATGATAAAAAGGTGGCACTACATGCAAGTAAAAACGGAGGTATGAATAACATGGTCAAAGTGAACTTGCCTGGTATTACTTAATGAAGATTATAACGGTCTCAGAAACTTGATAAGACCATACACAACTCTCCGATGAAATCTATATTAATAAACATGACCTTCACATAAGCAATCATTCTAGCAAGAACACTAACAATCATTATAGCGACATAAATTAAAATGAAATCAAGAAATCAATAAGAAAACCCAATACAAAACAAAGAACACAACAAAAGAACTAATAGGGGAAAACTATAAAGAACCTACTAGGAAAACCTTTTGCCTCAACTACAAAAATAGTTTTGTCCTAAGTAAAACTTAACAACAAAGAAAAATACTAAACTAATAATTTTAACAGAAAAGAAAATATTAAACAACTAAGTTAATAGAAATTATTTTTCATAAAATTTTATTTGCAAAAAGAAACAAATAAAAAGTTTTATAAAAAAATAACTATGACCTATACCAGTTTTCATGCAAAACAAAAAAATAAGTTTTAAAAAATAAGAATAAAATTGTCTACTGGTCAATAACAGAAACAAAACTAATTTTGTCAAAAATAACAAAAAGTTCTAGTTAAAAGCAATTAAATACTAATGGAAAAAGAAATAACACTAAACTAGGTAAAAACAGTACTGTTTTGCATAAAACCATAAATATATTTTTTTCTAAAATTTCCCAAATTAAACATACTGCTATACAAAACCATAAGTGACGAGGAGCAAATAGAATTAACTCAAGACCTTTTTTAAACTGAAGTTATGGCCACTAAATTGAACATATTTCACCAAATTCAAATTTAAACTACTCAAATTGGAAATCCAATTGCGCCATCAGAAACTTCAAGAAATTTTGAATCTAATGCAAAAAAGAATCACTCAATTTGGATTAAAAAACTAAAAGATATTGATTTTCTAAAAACAGAACTATTCTAAAATTAAAAGAGAAACAAAAGAAAACTAAAGTCTTCGGATCGGCCAATGATGACGTGGCAGTCTCTGGTTCGCTGGTGGTATGCACTGCGCAGACTAAACGGTGAATGCTCGCTATCTAAGGGAAATATTGGCGGCGCGGGTAAATAAAAAACAATCCGAGTGGGGCGGTTCGATCTAAACCGAGTATAAACCGTAAAGAAAACCGATCTACTAATAAAAACCTAACCACTCGGTTGGATCTAATATATAGCATTAAACGGGGATCAAACGGCGGAGGTCTTACCATGGTAGCGGGACAAAGACGACGGCGTGGTCCGCTCCTATGGTCGACGGTGGCGGCGTCCCCAGTGATCGATGGCGGTGGTGGAGGGGTCAGGCGGACGCGGCGGAGAAAGGCGAGTCCAGGGGTGGTCCCGGCGCGGCTCGGGGACGTCGGGACGAGGTGAGGTGGTGACGGCGGTGCTCGCGAGCTCTGGCGATTCGGCAGAGCTCAAGGGTGGCACTCCGATGGTTGTGGGTGTCCGGCGGACGCAGACCAGGGAGGTGAAGTCGAGGGTAGGGGAAGACGAGGGTCGGGGATGACGGACGGCAAACGAGGCATCGATGCAGGAGCTTGCGTGAGCTATGACTCCGGAGAGAGCGTGAGTGCTCGTGGTAGTTGCAGTAGGGAAAATGAGGTGGGGAGAACATGTCAAAATGATGCGGGGCGTCGAGAGAAACCGAAAGACGTAAGAAAAAGCTTCGGGATGACCTACCGGCGTCAGAAACAGCGGTGCTCCGAAGCTTCGGTGGCGGAGATCCAAACAGTGATGGCGAACAATGTGGTTGCTATCGGGCGAGGGTTCAAAAGGGAATCGTGATAGGAGAGTCGAGGGGTTTTATAGGGCATCTTCATGCGGAAGGGGTAGCCTCGGGATCATGATCCCGACAGTCACGGGAATTGGCAACGGACGAGCGCGCTCCGGCTTGGTAAGACATGGGCAAGGGGAAGGAGGAGACTGTGGGGCCCGCCAGTTAGTGGCACAAAGCGAGTGAGGGAGAGGGTTGCGTGCGGGCGGGTGGCCGAAGCGAAGCGATTCACGCCCGCGCGTGGGCTAAGGTCGTAAGGCTAGATGGGTCGGCTGGTGCGTGCTGGCCTGGCGTTGAATTCCCTCTCTCTCTCTCTCTCCAGACAAAACAAAAAGGACGAAAAACAAATAGAAAGAAAATATAATATAGGCATATGATATATACAAAATCAAAAAAATATTTCCTAAAACATGAACATATTTTCGGCAACTAAAATCTACAAAAAGTTCAAATAAGCCAAACAGTGCTTCTATTGCAATAAAACTCAATAAAACTCATTTTTTAAATACCAAAATGAATTCAAATTTATTTTTCTCCATTTTTATGTTGAAGGGAATCACATTACCCTATTTTCCATATATTTATTTTTGTAGAAAAATAATTTTGAATAAAACTCTCAAATGAGTTTGAATTTCAAACATTTGGAAATTCTTTTCTGTTTTTAAATGGCCAAATATATTTCAAATGCGCCTGAATATTAGAAGTGCCATATTACTTATCTCTTTATTTTGAGGTATTTCAGGATGTTCTTGACCGCTGTCTAGTGATCCACTCCTGGATTACTTTGGTACCTCCCTGCTAAACTGATAGCAAGGGACACATCAGGTTTGGTACACAGCATTGCATACATGATAGAACCTATGGCTAAGGCATAGGGAATGACTTTCATTTTCTCTCTATCTTCTGCAGTGGTCGGGCATTGAGTCTGACTCAACTTCACACCTTGTAACACAGGCAAGAACCCTTTCTTTGCTTGATCCATTTTGAACTTCTTCAAAACTTTATCAAGGTATGTGCTTTGTGAAAGTCCAATTAAGCGTCTTGATCTATCTCTATAGATCTTGATGCCCAATATATAAGCAGCTTCACCGAGGTATTTCATTGAAAAAATCTTATTCAAGTATCCTTTTATGCTATTCAGAAATTCAGAATCATTTCTGTCGGGTTTCGGGTTCCGGCAGACCCTTGAGGTTCGAACACTGGGGGGCGCGCGGAGATCTCTCCCCTACCGATCTACATCTGATCTTCTCGTGTGAACTAAGATGAAAATGATGAACAACACAAGGGGCACGATGTTTATACTGGTTCGGGCCACCGTTGTGGTGTAATACCCTACTCCAGTGTGTGGTGTGGTGGATTGCCACTAGGGCTGATGATGGACAATACAAGGAAAGAACAGCCTCACGAGAGGTGTTCTTGAGCTGGTGCGATGAACTGCTAGGGTGAGTTCAGTCGCCTCGCTCTCTCTCTTTGCTATGGTTCTACCAGATTTCCAGCCGTCCCCTCCTTCTGTGGTGGCTAGCTCTATTTATAGAGGCCTTGGGCCTCTCCCAAATAATGAGCGGGAAGGGTGCCAACAATTGGCCATTTCGAAGGGAAACATCTAGTACAAGTTATCCTGACCAAAGGTGGTCTTCGGCTGCCAAAAGCACTGGCGATGACGCCGTCTTGGGCTCCACGGTGACCTCCGTCCTGCCGTCCGGCTGGTCTTGGTCTCATTGCACCGGAATGGTAACCTTTGCCTGATGCCTTGGCCTGTGCTTGCCCCCTTTGCACCAAAGGGAAAACAAGGACACTGCGCAGGCCGGCGCCCGCCTGGTCTCGATCGTCATGGCTTGCGTCACGGGTTCCTCGCGAGGTACCCCTGCCTTGATCTCTGCACCTCCTCGCAAGCCTGCCTGATGAGGCTGCCTCTGAGGAAGCTTCTTGTCGTCCGCCCCGCGAGGCTTGGCCCCTCGCGAGGGTCTTGAGCTTGAGCTGATGAAGATGGGCCTCGCTGGGCCCCCACTTGAGCCACGCCACAGGCCGCGGGCAGGAAAGTCTGGGGACCCCCATTCCCAGAATGCCGACAGTAGCCCCCGGGCCCACGGCGCACTCGGGCTTGGCTTAGGAAAGAAGCGAAGGGGCAAGCACGAAGCGCCGCGGGCCCTAACAGCCTGCAGCCTTGGGCGCTGCGTGGCGGTTGATTGGTCGTGGGCGTCTGCACTTCCCATGACGCCTCGGCATGCAACTGCACGACTTGACAGGTCCCTGCATGCAAAGATATGGGTCACGATTACCTGAGGTCATGATACCCAGCGGTTGGCCTTCCCCGGCTATAAGTACGGGGCCGCGTGAGCTTCGCCGGTTCACCCCTTTCCGTCACTCCTCCTCTTCTTCTTCCTCATCCTTGCTTCCTCTTGCGCCAATGGCACCGATCCGCTGGTTTTTAGCTGAGGAGAAGGGAAAGGCCCCCACAGAGGGTCCTGACCCCTCCCGCCGAAGAAGCGGCCAATCCCTTGTCACCGGGACGAAGGCGCCTGGCAGGTGGTGTCGAGGCCATGGTACGAGCGGCCGCCGCCTGGGTTTCCGCTGCCCTTGCACGCCCGCGTCGTAGGCCCCAGGGGGGAGGGCGTCGAGCAACACCGACAGCGTCGCCGCCGACGCCGGCGAGTCACAGTGGTGCGCGTCGTCCCCCCTGGAGTCCACGTGGGGCGCTCCTCTCGCGAGCTTGTGCTTCACGCCGCCATGCCTCCAACTTCATGGATCCGCCTTCCTCCCTCCTTCGCCTTCGAGATGCCGCTGAGCGGGGCCCTGGAGCTCTGGCTGCAGCACGCCGACTGTGGCACCCCTGCAACTGGAGCGGAGGTCGCGGTCGTCGCTCCGGACAAGGTATTCATGTCCCCGGGCTGGGGTGAGATTGCCCGGGTCTGTCGCGCGGACGGTGCCTTGGTGATCCATCTTGAATACGACGGCGCCTCCTTGATGTTCTTCAAGGTCTTTGATGTAGAAGGACGCCGGCTGGAATGCTGCCCCAAGGGAAGCGGTAGTGGTGACGAACTGGCAAGGACCAGCCCCGCCCATTGGTCCCCCTGCAGCTCCTCAGGCAGCAGCGGAGGGACTGCGGGCTTCAACGGCTCCCCCAAACTCCTCGCGACCCCGGAGACGAGCGATGACAGCTACGAGCCTCCGAGCTCACGCCGCACTTGGAGTGAGGCAGCTGCCTCAGGCCGCCGACGCCACTGATCTGGATGTGGTTGGCGCCAGCACTGGGCAGCCCACTGTTGATGATGGCGTCGCCTGGGGGTGTGCTAGCAAGTGGCGTTCCTTAGGGTTAGCACCTTTTTTTCCCTGCAAGGAATTAAAGCAACACCCTACGGGGGCATGTAAGGCGTCTGTCGTGCTTTTGTAATTACTATATCCTTAATATGAATTAGCGTGAGGTGTCCGTTCTGTTTCGGCTAAGCTCCCCTTTCTATCCTCACGAGGACTTGGTGCTCTACGCTGACAGGTCCCAGTCCCCAGGCAAGCTTCAGTCGTTGCTGGTATCACAGGTCGCGATGCCATGGTCAAGGCCGGGAGGTGAGCGGCCCAAGGTCGGGTAAGAGCCCCTGAGTCGCGATGCTCGGGAGGTCCCCTTTAGCGCTCAAGCAATCCTTGCTGGGCGAGAAAGGAAGGTAGCATCGCCATGACAGAGTTGCACTGGGCGGGGATTTAGCGCTGCGTTGGTCTAGCTTTTGCAACGGTGCAACTTATCTTGTGTGTTTGACGTAGTTCCTCGGAGAGGCGCCTGGCCCGAGAGGCGATGGTCGAGGTGCTGCTGGGCTAGGCCCTCGCGAGCTTCTTCCCACTCCCCCGCACTTTCCTTAATGCTCTACGTCCTCAGGTCCCGGCCCTCGAGCGATCTCAGCCGCCGCTGGTATGACGGGTCGCGATGCCGTGGGTCAAGGCCAGGGGTGAGGGCTGGAGAGCCAGTATGAGCCCATGAGTCGCGATGCTCAGGTACCCCCCTTTTAACATGCAAGCGGTCTGTGCCGAAGAGAGGGAGAGAGAGCTCACGATGCCCCCAACGTTGCTCCTGGAGTAGGTCCTGCACACCAATCATGAGGAGAAACAAGGCCTGTCGTTATGGTCGCCGGCCAACCTATGGTCACTCCGAGGGAGTGGTCAGGGCACTAAGGGCCTGGTGAGGTGGCGCCATGCGGGGCTATCGCGGCCAGAGCTCGACCACTCAGGTTTATGAACTCTACAGGGACGGACCCGTGCGCACGCGTCGTGCCAGAGCGAGCAGCTCTTCAAATAGGCGTCGATCGAGCAGGTGATTAGGTCAGGTATGTTAAGAACATAGGAGGAAATCTAATTTCAAGCAAGCGCAGGTAAAAGCAACCGCCGCTGGGTCGGGCCCGAGCGGCATGGAGATGATGCAGCCCAAAGGCCATAGGTGCTCCTGGGATACAGCTCGGTTGAGCCCTGGTACGTCGACGCAGACGCGCGGTCCTCCATTATCGCCTGGATGTGGGGCCATGGCAGGTAAGCGGCGGCTGCCGCGCATGACTCTGGACTCTTGTAGCTCTTGGGTGTTCCTTGCAATGAACTCCTGAGGGTTTTGTCTCCTTTGACTTGTACCTTTCTGAGGGAAGCGTGCCTGAAAGCACCCCTCCAAGTGGTGCCCGAGCGCCTCCCCCGCGACCTTGGCATGGTCGGTGGCTCTCCAAGAGAGAGCCCCCGAGCCCTGCCTGAGGAGGGCGCCGGGCACTCCTTCCTATGCGCGAGAGGGCGGCGCTCCCTGATCGGGCGCGAATCCTGACGCAATACCTCCAGAGGCGCCTGCTTTCTCGTGGCTCTGGCCAGGTGAGGTCTTCTTCTTCTTGAGGGTCGCCTCGGGAGGCCCCCCGCTCCTGCGATCTGGGTGTTCGATTGCTGCGGCTTGGAATGCACGCTCGAGCGACCACACTGCGTCCCTTTCTTCACAGGGTACGGTGATGACTCCACCGCTTCCTGGCATCTTGAGGATATTGTAACCATGGTGAGTCACTGCCATAAACTTGGCTAGGGCTGGATACCCGAGGATGGCGTTGTACGGCAGGTGGATGTGAGCGACGTCAAAGTCGATGAGCTCGGTGCGGTAGTTGTTGCGTTGCCCGAAGGTGACCGGAAGGCGAACCTGCCCAATTGAAACAGTGGAACCATCGGTGACTCCCAAGAAAGGCTTGGTCAGCTGATGCTGGTCGTATGGCACTTGGAGATTGTCGAACGTCTCGACGGACAGGACACTGAGTCCTGCCCTACCATCGATGAGGGTCCTGGTGACCTGCACGTTGCTGATGACTAGGGAGCAAAGCATCGGGAGGACTCCGGCCGTTGCCGCACACTTGAGCTGGTCTGCGGAACTGCATGTGATCGCGCACGAAGACCACCTGAGAGGGTGCGTGGCCTCAAGCTTGGGAAGGACTGCATTCACCTCGCAAGCAAACTTCTTGAAGATGCGCTGTGAGGTTGGGGCCTGGGCGCTGCCCGAGATGCAAGCAATTGCACGCGGCTCCTCCTTGGTGGAGGCGGCAGAGGAGGGAGTCCTGTGTTGCCGTGGGGATGGTCCTTGCGAGGCTGGTCCTGCCAGCGGTCCTCGCGAGGGCGGTCACACCATCCCTGGCGGGGGCCACGGTCTTCCCATTGTCCACCGCCTCTTCCTCCTCCTCGGCCATAGCCCCTGTCATTGGGCTCTGGGCGTCGGCCGATTCGCCCATCTTTCACGGCTCTGAGCTCTTGACATACGTTGGTGTTGTGGGTGTGGAGGTCGTGGTACATGCAGTACCCTCCGCCCTTGGATGACTCAGGCTGATCCCTGCCTCGCTTGGTGTCCGGTTCCGCTGCTAGTATGGCAGCCCCCTTGCGCTTCACGTCCTTGGCCTTGAGCTTCTTTTCTTCTGGGTCGGCTGCCGGGAGCTCGAGGAGGGAGAGACACCCTTCCTCAGCCCTGGCGCACTTGGTCGCCAAGTTGAACAGCTCCAGGGATGTGCACAGGTCTTCATGGATTGCTAGCTCTTCCTTCATCTTGACGTCGCGCACGCCATCGGAGAAGGCTGAGATGATGGCTTCTTCAGTCACCTTGGGGATCTTGAGGCGAGCGTAGTTGAAGCGTTGGATGTACTTCTGCAGGGTTTCTCCTGGCTGTTGCTTGATGTGGTGCAGGTCGCTCACGGCCGGGGGCCTGTCGCGAGTGCCCTGGAAGTTGGCGATGAAGCGGGTGCGTATCTCGCTCCAGGAGGAGATCGCATCGGGAGCCAGGTTGAGGAGCCAGGTGCGGGCGCCGTCCTTGAGCGCCATGGGGAACCAATTCGCCACGACCTTCTCGTCTCTGTTGTTAGCTACGATGCCCAGCTTGTAGAGCTGTAGGAACACCACGGGGTCCGCTATGCCATCGTAGCGGGGAGGGAGGTCAAGCTTGAACTTTCCTGGCCATGTGACACCGCGCAGCTCGGGGGTGAAGGTGAGGCAGCCCGCCGTGGCCACCGGCGTCCTTTGCTGGTGCTGGACTCATTCCTGCGGGTCACCACGTGCCGCCACTGGGAGCCGCGCGGGGTTTTGTCATGGAGGCTCTGGGGCGCGATCTTGGCGCGCCGGCGCTGGGAGCGCGCGAGCACCTTCCCGGGGACGTGGGATCTCTTGGCAGCTCCCTTCTTGCTGCGCAGGCACCGGACGTGGAGGGTCTCACCCTGGGGCTGCACGCCTTGGAGCCAAGGCACCTTCTTGGGGAGGAGGCGGCGGAGGCGCCTCCTGATCCTCGCCCCCTGCACGGGGCGGAGGGCGAGGCAGCGAGAGGGACCGCAAGGGGGAGCCCCCTGCGGCACTGACGAGCTCGGTGATGCAGGTGAGCCAGTCCTCATAGAGGTCGTCGACGGGGCGATAGTGCAGGAGCTCCCGCGCCAAGAGCAGTGAGGCATGCACATCCATGGGTGCGCGACGGGCGTGGGACGAGGAGCCAGCTGGAGTCAGTGACGTGGTGGCGGTGCGGCCATCCCACCGCACCAAGGGGTGCTGGGACGAGGCCTGCTGCTTGTTCCCCGCTGGGCCGGTGGCCGCGTTGGCGGCGGGCGATGGAGAATGATGAGGGGGACCGCCGACGGGAGCCGTCTGGGCGACGCGAGCGGCGTGAGCAGCCCGGCGCTCGGCGCGAGCCCGACGAGCGTCAGCCATGGACACGACAGAAGATCACACTCGAACAGCGGAAGGAAGATTCCGGCAAACCCCTACCTGGCGCGCCAAATGTCGGGGTTCGGGTTCCAGCAGACCCTTGAGGTTCGAACACTGGGGTGCACGCAGAGATCTCTCCCCTACCGATCTATGTCCGATCTTCTCGTGCGAACTAAGATGAAAATGATGAGCAACACAAGGGACACGATGTTTATACTAGTTCGGGCCACCGTTGTGGTGTAATACCCTACTCCAGTGTGTGGTGTGGTGGATTTCCTCTGGGGCTGATGATGGACAGTACAAGGAAAGAACAGCCTCGCGAGAGGTGTTCTTGAGCTGGTGCGATGAACTGCTAGGGTGAGTTCAGTCGCCTCTCTCTCTCTTTGCTATGGTTCTACCAGATTTCCAGCCGTCCCCTCCTTCTGTGGTGGCTAGCTCTATTTATAGAGGCCCTGGGCCTCTCCCCAAATAATGAGCGGGAAGGGCGCCAACAATTGGCCATTTCGAAGGGGAACATCTAGTACAAGTTATCCTGACCAAAGGTGGTCTTCGGCTACCAAAAGCACTGCCGATGACGCCATCTTGGGCTCCACGGTGACCTCCGTCCTGCCGTCCGGCTGGTCTTTGTATCGTTGCACCGGAATGGTAACCTTTGCCTGATGCCTTGGCCTGTGCTTGCCCCCTTTGCACCAAAGGGGAAACAAGGACACTATGCAGGTCGGCGCCCGCCTGGCGCCCACCTGGTCTCGATCATCATGGCTTGCGTCACGGGTTCCTCGCGAGGTACCCCTGCCTTGATATCTCCGCCTCCTCGCGAGCCTGCCTGATGAGGCTGCCTCTGAGGAAGCTTCCTGTCGTCCGCCCCGTGAGGCTTGCCCCTCACGAGGGTCTTGAGCTTGAGCTGATGAAGATGGGCCTCGCTGGGTCCCCACTTGAGCCACGCCGCAGGCCGCTGGCAGGCAAGTCTGGGGACCCCCGTTCCCAGAACGCCAACAATTTCTGATCAACAATATCTCATCTATATATAATATCAGAAATGCTACAGATCTCCCACTCACTTTCTTGTAAATACAGGCTTCTCCAAAAGTCTATATAAAACCATATGCTTTTATCACACTATCAAAGCATATATTCCAACTTCGAGAGGCTTGCACTAGTCCATAAATGGATCACTGGAGTTTGCACACTTTGTTAGCACCTTTTGGATCGACAAAACCTTCTGGTTGCATCATATACAACTCTTCTTTAAGATATCCATTTGCCAAATTCATAATCATAATACGCGGCAATTTCTAACATGATTCGGACAGACTTAAGCATCGCTACGGGTGAGAAGGTATCATCATAGTCAACTCCTTGAACTTGTTGAAAACCTTTTGCAACAAGTCGAGCTTTGTAGACATTAACATTACCGTCAGCGTCAGTCTTCTTCTTGAAGATCCATTTATCCTCTATGGCTTGCCGATCAATGGGCAAGTCAACCAAAGTCCACACTTTGTTCTCATACATGGATCCCATCTCAGATTTCGTGGCCTCAAGCCATTTTGCGGAATCTGGGCTCATCATCGCTTCCTCATAGTTCGTAGGTTCGTCATGGTCAAGTAACATGACCTCTAGAACAGGATTACTGTACCACTCTGGTGCGAATCTTACTCTAGTTGACCTATAAAGTTCGGTAGTGACTTGACCAGAAGTTTCATGATCATCATCATTAGCTTCCTCACTCGTGTAGGAATCACTGTAACTGATTTCTGTGATGAACCACTTTCCAATAAGGGAGTAGGTACAATTACCTCGTAAAGTTTTACTTTCCTCCCACTCACTTCTTTCGAGAGAAACTTCTTCTCTAGAAAGGAAACATTCTTAGCAATGAATATCTTGCCTTCGGATCTGTGATAGAAGGTGTACCCAATAGCCTCTTTTTGGTATCCTATGAAGACACATTTCTCCGATTTGGGTTCGAGCTTATCAGGTTGAAGCTTTTTCACATAAGCATCGTAGCCCCAAACTTTAAGAAATGACAACTTGGGTTTCTTGCCAAACCACAATTCATAAGGTGTCGTCTCAACGGATTTTGATGGTGCCCTATTTAACGTGAATGCAGCTGTCTCTAAAGCATAACCCCAAAACAATAGCGGTTAATTAGTAAGAGACATCATAGATCGCACCATATCTAATAAAGTGTGGTTACGATGTTCAGACACACCATTATGATGTGGTGTTCCAGGTGGCGTGAGTTGCAAAACTATTCCGCATTGTTTCAAATGAAGACCAAACTCGTAACTCAAATATTCTCCTCCACAATCAGATCGTAGAAACTTAATTTTCTTGTTACGATGATTTTCCACTTCACTCTGAAATTCTTTGAAATTTTCAAATGTTTCAGACTTATGTTTCATCAAGTAGATATACCCATATCTGCTCAAATCATCTGTGAAGGTAAGAAAATAACGATACCCGCTGCGAGCATCAACACTCATCGGACCGCATACATCAGTATGTATTATTTCCAACAAGTCTGTTGCTCGCTCCATTGTTCCGAATAACGGAGTCTTAGTCATCTTGCCCATGAGGCATGGTTCACAAGCATCAAGTGATTCCAAAAGTCCATCAGCATGGAGTTTCTTCATGCGCTTTACACCAATATGACCTAAACGGCAGTGCAACAAACAAGTTGCACTATCATTATTAAACTTATATCTTTTGGCTTCAATACTATGAACATGTGTATCACTAATATCAAGATTTAGTAAAATAGACCACTCATCAAGGGTGCATGACCATAAAAGATGTTACTCATATAAATAGAACAACCATTATTCTCTAATTTAAATGAATAACCATCTCGCATCAAAAAAGATCAAGATATAATGTTCATGCTCAACGCTGGCACCAAATAACAATTATTTAGGTCTAAAACTAATCCCTAAGGTAGATGTAGAGGTAGCATGCCGACGGCGATCACATCGACTTTGGAACCATTTCCCACGGGCATCGTCACCTCATCCTTGTCCAATCTTCGCTTAATCCGTATCCCCTATTTCGAGTTGCAAATATTAGCAACAGAACCAGTATCAATTACCCAGGCGCTACTGCGAGCATTAGTAAGGTACACATCAATAACATGTATATCAAATATACCTTTCACTTTGCCATCCTTCTTCTCTACCAAATACTTGGGGCAGTTCCGCTTCGAGTGACCAGTCCCTTTGTAGTAGAAGCACTTAGTCTCAGGCTTAGGTCCAGACTTGGGCTTCTTCACTTGAGCAGCAACTTGCTTGCCGTTCTTCTTGAAATTCCCCTTCTTCCCTGTCGTGGTTTTGTCACGGCAGATGTCCTCATGAAAGGACTTAGTCGTGGAGCCATCGCAACGGGTTAGCTTGAAGGGGTTAAAGCGGAGACAGGGACACAAGAGAGTTTATACTAGTTCGGCCCCTTTGATGAAGGTAAAAGCCTACGTCTAGTTGTGATGGAATTGATGGGGTTTCGATGACTAGGGAGCAAACAAGCTTCGCCTAAGTCTCGAGTTGTTGTCTGTTGTCCTTGAACCGCCGCCGGGTCGTCCCCTTATATACACGGGTGACGCCCGTCGGTTCATAGAGTCCCAATACCGGCTCATAGATGTGTCCGGTTTGGTCTCTACTTATTCCTAACTTACAATACAAGTTACATACCAACGCCGGTTTACGGCTACAGGCCTTGATCCGACTATGGGCCTTGAGCCCTCATCTGCCTTCTTGGGCTTTAACATAGTTAACTACTGACGAAGTTTACCCAGCCCAGATAGGCCGGTTTACGCCCAGTAGTCATATCCCCAACATTAGGCCCCAGATTGATTTGAACAGGTTCATGTCAATCCTTAGCAAAATCTTCATCTTCAACATCTTCTTGTAGTTTGTTGAACCGCCATGATGTCATCTTCTCCGGTCGTTGTAAACCGGCGTGACGTCACCTGTTATAAAGAAACTTATCCATGATACCCTTTTTGTTTAATAGGTCTGCGACAATCGAGGCTACAGCTTCGTTTCCACCCACGGTCCCTTGATTTTCGCGCCTGACACATGTCCCTTGCCTTATAAATAGGACTGAAGGGTCATTTCTTTTTCCCCTTCGTGCCCTTCTGCTTCGTCTTCCCTGCGTCGTCCAGCTTCGGAGCTCCGCAGCCGTCGACGACCTCTGCTCCAACCTTGGCCGCTGCATCACCCTGATTGTACCAGAGCATCACGGCGACCTTCTGCTTCTTCCTCGGCTCCGGTGAGTTCTTCACCTTTTCCTCCGTAGATCCATTCTAGGGTTTCCAAGTTCTACAGTGTTCATCGTCTGCTTCATACTCATATGATAGATCTTAGATGAACATGTGAACCTTTGCTCTGTGTAGCGGTAGTTTTTAGCATCCACCTTCACTTACATGCCTCAAGACCATAGATCTATTTGTATCTCTGCCCATTGATTCGGTACTGTTCTTTTTTGAACCTTGAATATTTTCCTTCTTTTCTGAACTTGCTTCAGATCCGTCGCTGTAGAGAAATCCTGTGAAATCTGTTTCTATACACTTACCCATCCGCAATCTCAACTGTTTCAATGCTTAGATCTGGCGGTTTAACTTGGTGTAGAAAAAATTAACAAACCGGTATATACCATTAGTCCCCTTGTTGAACCGCCAGATGCCGTTGCTTCATAAAACTCCGGTTTAGATAGAGTTGTCTCCGGTTTAACATTGTACATACCGGTGTACTTTAATCAATGCATTCTTGAACCGGAATCACCTATCTTGTAGATTTCATCATGGCCAAGCAAGTATATGAGTGCAACTGGGTTCCTTCTTGCATCACAGAGACTCAACTGAACAATTTAGTCCTGATCGGCGCTTTAGGCAGCAAAAACACCATCCATTGGAGGGTCCCTGGCAAAGAATGCCCTCCCACACCTCAAGAAGGAGAGGTTGTCATTTTCGTAGATCACTTAGCCCGGGGCTTTAAGCCGCCCGGTTCTAAATTTTACCAGGATGTTTTGGCTGATTTCCAACTCCGCCCACAAGACACTGGCCCCAACTCTATTACAAACATGTGTCACTTCCAAGTGCTCTGTGAGGTGTTCTTTCAAGAGGAGCCCACAGTTGAGTTGTTCAGAGACTGCTTCCATCTAAACCGCCGTACCGAGTTTACTGACGGTTCCAATACGGAATTGGGTGGTGTGGCGATTCAGAAAAGGAAAGAGGTCACATACCCTCACACCAAACTGCACAGCCATCCCAAAGAGTGGAATCAAACATGGTTCTATTGCAAAGACACCTCCCCTGCTAGTGAAAATCCTTTGCCTGGCTTTCGTCCGGAGCGGCTTAGCAATACACACCCCTTTCCACAAAGGTTGACTGCCAAGGAGAGAAGCAAATACGCCCCTCAACTGTCCAAGCTCAGAGCCTTCATGGCCAACGGTTTAACAGGGGTTGATCTCGCTCGCTGTTGGCTATCATGGAGCATACTGCCCCTGAGTCAGCGCTCCGGTTTGATGTGCGAGTATACTGGCAGTGTTGATGACCCACTGCGACATGCTAACATCCAGCTCACCGATGAAGAAATCACAGAGGTTGTGAATAAAATGCTGAATGAACCAGAATACGTCTGTGCTCGAACCGGCCTGCTTCCCTTCTGTGCCACCAACAAACCGCCAGCTGTAAGAGCTTGATTTTTCTTTTTACTGAACCTGTTATTGATATATCTGGTCATTGTTTAATGTCAATGTCTGTTTAAACAGGGCGATGATCCATTTTGGAGCAAGAAACTTTCACAGGAGAAGCCAGAAAAAACAAACAAACCGGAACGACCAACCCGGCCAAAGACTAAAGTCGTGAAACGGCCTGCTCATAAGAAGAAAACCACTGCATCTTCTGATCCGGCCCCTGATGATGATGTGGGTAATCCAGACCTTGAGGTAGAGCTTGACTCACTTGGCTTATTTTTCATGCGCCTTATTGATGATGATATTTGTTAGGATGATGCCGAAGCCAGCCATGCTGATGCCGCAGAGGTAATTACTCTCTCTTCCGATTCAGACCCTTTGCCTTCACTAAAAATCCGTCAGGCAAACCGGAAGGTTAAATTTTCTCATCCTCTTGCTTACTTGGATCCCAAATTTCTTGTGAAGACCCAACAGCACGAAGCTCACCGCACAACCCGGCACAGTGGCCAGGTAGTTACCTCCGCCGGTTTACCGAACAGTCCAGTTCGGAAACGCCGTTCAGAGGTCTCTAATTTGCTTGTCAGTGCTTGTCCTAAAGCGGGCTGTTTTCATCAACCTCTTAATCCATCTGACTCCGATTATCAGGTTACTTCCCACTCATCCTCTGGCGAGTCATCGGCTACTCAGCTGCCACCGCTCAAAATGGTGCTTGGGTAAGCTATACTTGTCATAATATTTCTGGTACATCACCTTGTAACATATGATGTATTTGACTTTGTTATTCCTTTCAGGGCCAAGCCTAGGCCGAGCAAGAAGGCTCGCCTGGATAAAGCGGCCGAGGAGGACATCGTCCCTGAACCGGGTAAAACACCAGATCTTGAAGCGGCTATTCATGAAGATATACCCAATGATCCACCACAGCAGGATGATGATTTTATTGCTGAAGAAAGGCCTATTGATGCCTCAGGCCCTGTCAACCAGCCCACAAGCCCCATCCGGTTTGGGAGATCCACTAGTCCATCCCAGCCTGCTGACAAACCGACTGCACCAGTGCAAACCGGTGATGCTAAGGATGATGAAGTTGTAATTACTGGTATTGGCCGTACAGAGCCCAGCAATCCTGTTGCTTTATCCAAGCATACCGCCAAATAAGAATTTGCTGCCATGGGGAAAGGCAAGTGGAATGTTGACTTGGCGACCTATGCTGCTCTGAATGCCCAAGATCTTCATTCTGGCTATCTAAACTGGCTGTATACCAGCCGTGATTATGAAGCTCGTCTGGTGAATATGATGAAAGAGAAATTTGAGGTAACTTCCCTGTGCTTTTCCCTGCTTGGACATTTCAATCTTGTTAATTCTCCTAGCCCCCAAGGGCCGGTTTAGAAACTTCATTCAAACCGGGACTTGCTAATATAAATCTCCATACTTCGGAATTTGCTGATGTAGCCCCCAAGGGCCGGTTCAACTTAGCGTAGTTAAACCGGGACTTTAAGTAATTGTCATCTTTATTTGAGCAAATAGACATTAGCCCCCAAGTGCCAAGTTGAATACTTGTATTGATCTTGGGACTTTAGAATCTATTGAAAGATTTAAGATCAAATATACATTAACCCCAAGGGCCAAGTGCATAACTTGTTATGTGGTTGGTACTTCAATTGTTGTACTGCATGCGGAATCATATATCTGTCTGTATGCAGGCTGAACTGAAGACAAAAGAAACCCAAGTCACCGATCTCCAAGAAAATCTGAAATCCCAACAAGCTGAAACCTCCAAAGCAAAAGAGGAATTAACCAGTGCTTTAAGCGCCATGGAACAGCTTAAGGAGGGCTTCAAGAAGAAGCGGGCGAATTGGGCCACTGAAAAATCCGCTTTAACCAAACGAGCAGAAGATGCCGAGACTGCACTTAAACCGGTGGTATACGAACTGACCAGCATAAAGCGGCAAGTGCATGCCATGACCGATGCTATCTTTGGTAAGCTGGTTTGATTCCTGGATTGACTCGGCCGTCTTATAGAGCTGCCGGTTTGTTAACCCTTTGCAATATTTCAGGGACACGCATTGGTCACTTGGGGTCAGATGTGCGGAAGAAATTGAAAGCCGCCTACACATTGACCGAACAACTGTACACTAGTGCCCAGCAGATCATCTCTGCTGCATCCCACAACAATCCGGCGCCCACTTTGATTCAGGACACTCTGAAGAGACTGTCGATGCTTCCTGCCCGGGTTGAAGAGCTGAAGAAATCTGCTGCTCGAACCGGTGCGATCAATGCCTTAATCGGGGCAAAAGCTTGGGTGCTGGATTTTGATCCTGTTGAAGCGGCTCAGGGCTATCCCAGCTTGAAGGAAGATGGATCAGAGTTTAGTGAAGCAGATCTGCGAGTAATAAACTGGGAGGTGCGTCCGCTAGCTTGTCAATTTGTTGAAGAAGCAGACTTGTCTCATTATCAAGCCCAATATGACAACCAAAACAAGCGAGTGGTTGCACCAATTCCTGAAGCGGAAAATCTTATCCCTCCAATCCGTAAGCATACTTACGCTCCCGATATTGAACCGTCGTTGCTGATCCATGATGAAGTTGTCTTTCAAGCATTAATGGGAATCGACTGGACAACTGTTGATTTCCAGCCGCTGGGTAGAGAAGTTGAAGTTGAAGCGGCGCGGGATGACCCACAACCATCAGGCCAGGCTGGTGACCAAGCTTGAACCGGAAGCCAGTTTAAACTGCTTCTCCTTTGCGAAAAAACAATGATCTTATTTTGGGCACTGTGTTGCCTTGTAACAGGCTAGCCGATACTCTTGATTTTGATATGCCTTCGTACATAATTACTGCAACTTGTTCTTCCTTTGGGTGAGGAACTTTCCAAAGTATTTTCTGTAATACAAAAAATCTTAAAGCGCCACTGCGGTTGTACCATCCGGCGCAGTATGATGTCTGCATATGTGAAATCAAAATATCTGAAATATGATCAAATCTTTGGGATACATAATACCTGCCATCGTTGGGCATGAAGTTGGCTTAGCCAATCTTGAAGCGGAGGTTTATAAACCCACACTGTTGGAGGAGATAGCAGCTCCTGTATATATATAATGCTGGTTTACCATGTAAACCGTGCTGGGTTATAATAAAACACCGTGTTACTCCGTAATAGGATGTTAAAAAATCAAACCGGGCAAATAGTCTCCGGATTAAAAATGGACCGTGTTCCGTCAATTGACAGTTTGAACCGGTTTAAAACTTTGTCGGTTTAAAAAACCCAATAAAAAGAAAGAAATATCTATCAAAGAAAATTGTGAAGCAAAGGCAATGATAAAACCGTTTGCAAAAAGAGGGTTATTTGAGACGATCAGATGGCGTTACCATGGTCGGACACGACCAAGCTCCCGATAGGTGTAGCTATGGTTCAAGTCAGCCAGGTCCCCAAATGAACCGTGGCATTTATGCCGATCAAGAGGCGTGGCAATGGTTCGGGTTCGACCAAGCCCCCAAGTGATTCTGTGGCCTTAGGCCGATCAAGAGGTGTGACTGGTTCAGACTTGACCATGTCCCCAAGTGATCTGGTGGCTTTCGCCTATCAAAAGGTGTTGCATTGGTTCGGATACAACCAAGCCCCCAAGTGATATTACATGATGCTTTGAAAAGCTAACTCAAGGGGTAAACCGGAGGCCGCTTTAGAACAACTCCGTGTAACCACACATGATGTAAAAGAACAGATACCCCGCTTTAGCTGAGGTTCCGGTTTATTATATTAATCATAATATATACATTGTCGTAATATGTACATAAGTAGAGCCAATGGCTCAGGTATAGTAAGGCCGAAGACGAGCTATGTTCCACGGCCTGTTGGTCTCCTCCTCTGATGTACGTGAGTCTTTATGCTCTCGAATATCGATCAGATAGTATGACCCGTTGTGCAGATTCTTGCTGACCATGAAAGGTCCCTCCCAAGGTGGGGATAGCTTATGCATATCAGTCTGATCTTGGATGAGCCGAAGCACCAAATCTCCTTCATGAAAGGTTCTTGTTCTGACTCGGCGACTGTGATAACGACGAAGATCCTGTTGGTAAATCGCCGAGCGGGCGGCTGCTATGTCACGTTCTTCATCCAACAGGTCCAAAGCGTCTTGCTGTGCTGTCTCGTTGTCCGCTTCAACATAAGCCGCCACACGAGGTGAGTCATGACGGATATCACTTGGGAGAACCGCCTCCGCTCCGTAGACCATGAAGAACGGCGTGTATCCTGTTGATCTGTTGGGTGTAGTATTGATGCTCCATAACACAGATGGTAACTCTTCTACCCAACAACCTGGTGTTCTCTACAAAGGAACCATAAGCCAGGGCTTGATGCCTCTCAAGATCTCTTGATTAGCCCTTTTTGCTTGACCATTGGACTGTGGGTGTGCCACTGATGAAACATCAAGCCGGATGTGCTCCCGTTCGCAGAACTCCTTCATGGCACCCTTGGACAAATTGGTACCATTATCTGTGATGATACTGTGTGGAAAGCCAAACCGGAAAATCACTTTTTTGATGAACTGAACTGCCATGGCCGCATCACACTTGCTAACAGGTTCTGCCTCCACCCACTTTGTAAACTTGTCAACCGCCACCAGGAGGTGGGTCTTCTTATCTTTGGACCTTTTGAAAGGCCCAACCATATCCAGCCCCAAGTCGCAAACGGCCAAGTAATTGGAATCATTCTCAATTCTTGAGCCGGCACATGAGCACATCTTGAAAACTTTTGGCAACCATCACATCGTCTGACCAGATCCTCCGCATCAGCATGAGCAGTTAAACAATAGAAGCCATGGCAAAACGCTTTAGCCACCAAAGATTTTGAACCGGCATGGTGACCACAATCTCCTTCATGGATCTCACGCAAAATTTCACAGCCTTCTTCAGGAGACACACAGCGTTGAAACGCCCCTGATACACTGCAATGATGCAACTCGCCATTGACAATAGTCATGGACTTGGACCGCCGGATTATTTGTCGGGCCAGAGTCTCATCCTCTGGTAACTCGCCCCGGTTCATGTACGCCAGGTAAGGAAGCGTCCAATCCGGAATGACATGAAGAGCTGCCACCAATTGAACCTCCGGATCAGGAATAGCCAAATCCGCTTCACCAGGGAGCTTGACCGACGGGTTGTGCAGCACATCCAGAAAAACATTGGGCGGAACCGGTTTGCGCTGAGAGCCCAGCCGGCTTAAAGCGTCCGCCGCTTCATTCTTCCATCGGTCCACGTGGTCCACCTGATAGCCTTTAAAGTGACCTGCAACAATATCCACCTCACGACGATATGCTTCCATGAGTGGGTCCTTGGAATCCCAAGTGCCAGACACTTGTTGAGCCACGAGGTCCGAGTCACCGAAGCACTTAACTCGACTTAGATTCATCTCCTTAGCCATCCGGAGACCATGGAGCAAGGCTTCATACTCGGCTGCATTGTTAGTACAAGGGAACATTAAGCGGAGAACGTAACAAAACTTATCACCTCGTGGGGAAGTTAATACGACTCCAGCCGCCGAGCCTTCCAATTGCCTGGATCCATCAAAATGGATGGTCCAATATGTGTGATCCATCTTTTCTTCCGGTGCTTGCAGTTCCGTCCAATCATTGATGAAATCAACAAGTGCTTGAGACTTAACCGCCGTCCAAGGCACATACTTCAACCCGTGCGGCCCAAGCTCTATAGCCCACTTGGCAATCCGGCCAGTCGCTTCCCGGTTCTGGATGATATCTCCCAAGGGAGCAGAACTGACCACCGTAATGGGGTGCCCTTGGAAGTATTGCTTAAGCTTCCGGATTGCCATAAAAATTCCATATACCAGCTTCTGCCAATGCAGATACCTTTGCTTGGACTCAATGAGTACCTCGCTAATATAATAAACTGGACGTTGAACCTGATGCTCCTTGCCTGCCTCTTTTCGCTCCACCACAATAGCCACACTGACCGCACGAGCATTAACAGCAACATATAACAGTAATGGCTCCTTGTTAGTGGGAGCGGCGAGCACAGGTGGATTGGCCAATTGCCGCTTTAAGTCCTCAAATGCTTCATCAGCAGTAGAACTCCAGATGAATTGATCCGTCTTCTTCAACATCTGATACAAAGGGATTGCCTTCTCACCAAGGCGGCCGATAAACCGGCTTAACGCGGAAATCCGGCCTGCCAGGCGTTGAACATCATTGATACACTTTGGTTTAGCCAGGAAGGTGATGGCTGTGATCTTCTCCGCATTAGCCTCGATTCCCCTGTTGGACACCAGAAAACCCAATAACTTGCCAGCCGGTACACCAAAGACACACTTGGCCGGATTAAGCATCATCTTGTACGTCCTCAGGTTATCAAAGGTTTCCTTCAAGTCGTCAACCAGAGTCTCCTTCTCCCTTGACTTAACCACGATATCATCCACGTGAGCATGTACATTACGGCCAATCTGCTTGTGAAGACAATTTTGTACACACTGTTGATAAGTGGCCTGGGCACTGTTGAGCCCAAAGGGCATAGACACATAGCAGAAGGCTCCAAAGGGAGTTATGAATGCCGTCTTCTCCTGGTCCTTAACCGCCATTTTGATCTGATGATAGCCAGAATATGCATCCAAAAAACTCAAACGCTCACAACCCGCCGTAGCATCAATAATTTGATCAATAAGGGGGAGGGCAAAAGGATCTGCTGTACAGGCCTTATTAAGATCTGTGTAATCCACACACATGCGCCAGGTGTCGTTTTTCTTAAGGACCAGCACCGGATTGGCAAGCCACTCAGGGTGAAAAACTTCAACAATAAAGCCAGCTACTAAGAGCCTGGCTACTTCTTCTCCAATCGCCCTGCGTCTTTCTTCGTTAAACCGGCGGAGGAACTGTTTCACCGGTTTGTATTTAGGATCCACATTAGGCCTTGTTCGGTTAAGCCACTCCTCAAGTGGATTGGAGTGGAATGGAGGGGATTTGGGGAAAATTTGAACTAGATGGGATTTAATCCCTGCCAATCCCTGTCAATCCCTCTCATTTTTCATGGAACCGAACAAGGCCTTAAGGGTGTGCTCAGCGAGTTGCCTCGGTACACCTGGCATGTCAGAGGGCTTCCATGCAAAAATGTCCCGATTCTCACGGATGAACTCGATGAGCGCGCTTTCCTATTTTGGATCCAAGTTGGCACTGATGCTGAACTGCTTGGACGAATCGCCAGGTACGAAGTCAACAAGCTTAGTTTCTGCTGCCGATTTGAACTTCAGGGCCGGATCATGCTCCGTAGTTGGCTTCTTTCATGGAGTCATGTCCGCGGAATCAACATTGTCCTTATAATACTTTAGCTCCTCGGTGGCACAAACCGACTCTGCGTAGGCCGCATCTCCTTCCTCGCACTCCAAAGCGATTTTACGGCTTCCGTGAACCGTTATTATCCCCTTGTGACCTGGCATCTTGAGCTGCAAATACACATAACAGGGCCGTGCCATAAACTTGGCGTAGGCCGGTCGCCCAAATAGGGCGTGATATGGACTTTGGATTTTCACCACTTCAAACGTCAATGTTTCCAACCTGGAATCATGATCATCTCCAAAGGCCACTTCCAGAGCTATCTTACCAACAGGATATGCTGACTTGCCAGATACCACACCGTGGAACACCGTATTGGATGGCTTGAGATTTTATCTGTTAGTCCCACACGACGGAAGGTCTCATAGTAAAAGATATTAATGCTGCTCCCTCCATCCATGAGCACCTTGGTGAACTTGTAACCTCCCACCTGAGGCGCAACCACCAGAGCCAACTGACCCGGATTATCAACCTGGGGAGGGTGATCCTCTCTGCTCCATATGATTGGCTGTTCAGACCAGCGTAGATAACGGGGCACGGCCGGTTCAACAGAGTTGACTGCCCGCCTCTGAATCTTCCGGTCTCGCTTGTCCAAGCTAGTGGTGAAGACATGGTACTGCCCACTATTCAACTGTTTGGGTTGCTCTGGTAACCTGACTGTTGTTGCTGCTGGTTGTAACCACCCTGGTTGTTCTGATTATTTTGATTGTTATGTCCGCCCGGATTACCATTAAATCCTGAACCGGAATTTCCTCCAGTGTAACCCGGCCCAGATCCTGAGCCACCGCCGGAGCCGTGATCATACCGGAAATCATTAGAATTCTTGAACTCCTACATAATGAAACAATCCTTCCAAAGGTGGTTTGCTGGCACCTCCTTCGTCCCATGCTTTGGACAGGGCTGGTTCAATAGATAATTTAAGCGGTCCGGGTTAGGGTTAGGCGCTCCACTGCGATTCGGCGGTTTACCCTTGCGTCGCTGACCCTTGTCCTGCGCGTTGGTATTAGCCACGAAGTCCATGTTGCCATCCGCTTTACGCTTGCCTCCGCTACCGTTACCTGCCGAGTGATGCTGCTGACCTTTGGAGTTGCTGTTCTTCTTTCCCTTCCTTGTCTTGTCATCATCAGACTCGGGATCCTTGGTACTATCAGAATCAGCATACTTTACCAAGGCAGCCATGAGGGTCCCCATGTCAGTGCAATGGCGCTTCATCCGTCCTAACTTCAGCTTTAGGGGCCCAAACCGGCAATTGCCTTCTAGGGTTATAACCGCGGTGTCAGCGTTGATGCGGTCTGATGAATGCAGAACCTGCGAGACCCGGCGCACCCAATGAGTCATCGATTCTCCTTCCTCCTGGACACAGGCAGCTAAGTCCACTATCGACATAGGCTGCTTACATGTATCCTTGAAGTTACTGATAAACCGGGCTTGTAATTGGGCCCATGAACTGATAGAATTGGCCGGTAAGCTTTTTAACCAAGTGCGGGCCGTTCCTTCAAGCATCATGGTGAAGTACTTCGCACACGCCGCATCATCCACATCAAGCATCTCCATGGCCATCTCATAGCTCTCCACCCATGTCTCTGGGGGTTGATCCGCCGTGTAATTTGGTACCTTGTGCGGGCCCTTGAAATCCTTGGGAAGGGCACATTGCGTAAAGCGGGGACAAGGCAAGGCACCCCCAAAGAACTAGAAGTAGCACCAGGTTCGACCGAGATAGTTGGATGAACCGGCGTAAGCTGCCGAGCCTGATACTGTGCGGCTAACTCGGCCTCCCTGCGCGCTCGGGCCCGGTCCACCACTTCCTGAGCGTTATCAGCACCACCCGCCGGGTTGTTGCCGCGGGGTGCTCCACGTCATTCATTACTTGACACTGCCGGTTCATCCATACGCCTACTATAGCTCCGGCTTGGACGAGGGGTCGAGTGGATCCAGTCGTGGTTGTACGAGTATGCTTCCTGTTGGACCAAAGCTGTCCTAAGAAGCTCCTTGACCCGTCGCGTCTCTACCGCCTGTGGCGAGTCACCTTCAATTGGAATGGCCTCCAGCCGTGCAGCAGCGGCAACAAGATTGTCCATTGGGTTGGAGTAGTGACCCGGAGGTGTTGAAACAGCCTGAGGTATAACAGTGTTTTGACGAGGCGGATTCATCAGACGGGGATGAGCCAGCGCGCCAGTCCCCGGAGCTTCCGCCTGGTTTCCCTCCAGCGGATTACTGGTTCCTGCTCCTGGGGTGTTGAAAAGGTCTCTGGCCTCGAAAACCGAAGGCAAACGGGATCGGTACTTCCTCTTCATGACTTCATGCGACGTGTTCTGGTCCAACATGAGCCTGTAGGCTTGTGCGTCTAAAGCGGCCCGCTCTGTGGTCATCCTGACATTCTCAGCTGCCAGGTCCGCCTTGGCCTGGGTGATCTGTTCCTTCACCTTTGCAATCTTCGCGTTGTGGACTTCCTGATCCACCGGGTTAGCTTCCGCCATAAGCACAGCCAATGCATCAAATAGATCTGATAAAACTTGAGCCGGCGGGCGTGCAGAGCTTCCTGCCCCGGCAGCTGTCGCCGCTACTGAACCGGAGTATATTGGCGCAGCGGTCGAAGAATGAACCGATGCCTGTGTGCCGGCCATGAATATTCCAACTCGGTTGGGTAGATCAGAGGGGTCCGGAATACTGTCACCATCTGAACAGCCCCCAATCCGGCCATCTTGTAGATGATATAGAGATTCGGTTTCTCCGGTTGATGACTCGTCGCCGGAATAAACGACTGTCTCGCCGCGAGATTCCGATCCATCCTCATAACTTCCTCCATGGATGACTCCCACGAAGGCACGCTTCACGGCCGGTTTAACCCGGGCGGATCGCGCACGCTGAGCCGTTTCGACGAGGTCGATGCAGATGTCCGGCTCAGGGCCCGGTTCACCGATCTTGCCGATGAAAACGTGTATGCCACCAAAGGGGACCCGGTATCCATACTCAACAGAGCCGGCCTCGGGGCCCCAGCCTGCATCATCGATGTAGAGCTTGCCGCGATGACTCTTAGTCATCCAGCCCACAACGTAGCCCTCGAGTCCTTCAAAGCGGGCCTCCAAGAACTTGAAACCATCGTGCGATAGCCCCACGGTGGGCGCCAACTGTCGTGGTTTTGTCACGGCAGATGTCCTCATGAAAGGACTTAGTCGTGGAGCCATCGCAACGGGTTAGCTTGAAGGGGTTAAAGCGGACACAGGGACGCAAGAGAGTTTATACTAGTTTGGCCCCTTCGATGAAGGTAAAAGCCTACGTCTAGTTGTGATGGAATTGATGAGGTTTCGATGACTAGGGAGCAAACAAGCTTCGCCTAAGTCTCGAGTTGTTGTCTGTTGTCCTTGAACCGCCGCCGGGTCATCCCCTTATATACACGGGTGATGCCCGTCGGTTCACAGAGTCCCAATACCGGCTCATAGATGTGTCCGGTTTGGTCTCTACTTATTCCTAACTTACAATACAAGTTACATACCAACGCCGGTTTACGGCTATAGGCCTTGATCCGACTATGGGCCTTGAGCCCTCATCTGCCTTCTTGGGCTTTAACATAGTTAACTACTGACGAAGTTAACCCGACCCAGATAGGCCGGTTTACGCCCAGTAGTGATATCCCCAACATTCCCTTTTCCCTTTTTCTTGAAATTGGTGGTATTGTTGACCATCAACACTTGATGCTCGTTCTTGATTTCTACCTCTGCAGCCCTTAGCATTGCAAAGAGCTTGGGAATTGTCTTATCCATCCCTTGCATATTATAGTTCATCATGAAGCTCTTGTTGCTTGGTGGCAGTGATTGAAGAACTCTGTCAATGACACTATCATCCGGAAGATTAACTCCTAGCTGAGTCAAGTGGTTGTGGTACCCATACATTCTGAGTATATGTTCACTGACAGAACTATTCTCCTCCATTTTGCAACTGTAGAACTTATTGGAGACTTCATATCTCTCAATCTGGGCATTTGCTTGATATATTAACTTCAACTCCTGGAACATCTCATATGATCCATGACATTCAAAACGTCGTTGAAGTCCTGGTTCTAAGCCGTAAAGCATGGCACACTGAACTATCGAGTAGTCATCAGCTTTGCTCTACCAGACGTTCATAACATCTGTTGTTGCTCCTGCAGCAGATATGTCACCTAGCGGTGCTTCCAGGATGAAATTCTTATGTGTGTAGCAATGAGGATAATCCTCAAGTTACGGACCCAGTCCGTGTAATTCCTACCATTATCTTTCAACTTAGCTTTCTCTAGGAACGCATTAAAATCAAATGGAACAACAGCACGGGCCATCTATCTACAACAACATAGACATGCAAAATACTATCAGGTACTAAGTTCATGATAAATTAAAGTTCAATTAATCAAATTACTTAAGAACTCTCACTTAGATAGACATACCTCTAATCATCTAAGTGATCACGTGATCCATATCAACTAAACCATGTCCGATCATCACATGAGATGGAGTAGTTTTCAATGGTGAACATCACTATGTTGATCATATCTACTATATGATTCATGCTCGACCTTTCGGTCTCAGTGTTCCGAGACCATATCTGCATATGCTAGGCTCGTCAAGTTTAACCCGAGTATTCAGCGTGTGCAAAACTGGCTTGCACCTGTTATATGTGAACATAGAGCGTACCACACCCGATCATCACGTGGTGTCTCGGCACGACGAACTATAGCAACGGTGCATACTCAGGGAGAACACTTATACCTTGAAATTTAGTGAGAGATCATCTTATAATGCTACATCCGAACGAAGCAAAATAAGATGCATAAAGGATAAACATCACATGCAATTAATATAAGTGATATGATATGGCCATCATCATCTTGTGCCTTTGATCCCCATCTCCAAGGCACCGTCATGATCACCATTGTCACCGGCTGGACACCTTTGTAACACCCCCGATGTGACTATAGCTCCCACGTGTCGAGGCACGACTTAGAGATATAATCGCATTGAAGGCATATGTCACAAGTTAGGCAATCTTCACAAACATCCCATGTAATACAATAATAAAAGGGGAGATAACATAGTTGGCTTACACTCGCCACGTCAATCAGGTACATAAATAACATTACATCAACCAAACACTCATGGCCCGACTACGGCGCCAAAATAAAGAGAACCCAACATGTGACAACGGTCCCAATCACCCCCAACTGGGCACCACTACTGATCATCGGGAAAGGAAACATAGTAGCGTTGAGAGTCTTCGTCGAACTCCCACTTGAGCTCATACGCGTCTCCTGGAGCGGAATCATCAGGCCCTGCATCTGCTGTAATAGTAATCTATGAGCCACAGGGACTCAGCAATCTCGCACCCTCGCGATCAAGACTATTTAAGCTTATAGGTATGGCAAGGTAAATATATGTGGAGCTGCAGCAAGCGACTAGCAAGTATGGTGGCTAACTTATTCGCAAAAGAGAGCGAGAAGAGGAGGCAAAGCGCGAGCGAGAAACTAGAGAGCAACCTGCGCAAACATTACTCCAACACCGTGTCCACTTCCCGGACTCCGCCGAGAAGAGGCCATCACGGCAACACACTCAGTTGATTCATTTTAATTAAGTTAAGGTTCAAGTTATCTACAACCGGACATTAACAAATTCCCATCTGCCCATAACCGCGGGCACGGCTTTCGAAAGTTCAATCCCTGCAGGAGAGTTCCAACTTAGCCCATGACAAGCTCTCACGGTCCACGAAGGAATAGACCTCCTCCCAAGACGTTCCGATCAGACTCGGTATCTCGGTAACTCAAGACACTTCGATAGGTTAAAACAAGACCAGCGACACCGCCCGAATGTGCCGACAAATCCCGATAGGAGCTGCACATATCTCGTTCTCAGGGCACACTCAGATGAGACTAGCTATGAGTAAAACCAACCCTCAAGTTTCCCCGAGGTGGCCCCGCAGGCAGCTCAGTTCGGACCAACACTCAGAGGGAGCACTGGCCCGGGGGGGGGTTTAAAATAAGATGACCCTTGGGCTCCGGTAACCCAAGGGAAAAAGAGGCTAGGTGGCGAATGGTAAAACCAAGGTTGGGCATTGCTGGAAAAGCTTTAAACAAGGCGAACTATCAAGGGGTTCCCATTATAACCTAACCGCGTAAGGAACGCAAAATCCGGGAACATAACACCGATATGAGGGAAACTAGGGCGGCAAGAGTGGAACAAAACTAGGGCGGCAAGAGTGGAACAAAACACTAGGCGAGAGGCCGAGCCTTCCACCCTTTACCAAGTATATAGATGCATTAAGATAACATGGCAATATAATGATATCCCAACAAGTAAATAAGAGATGTTCCAACAAGGAACGGCCTCCAATCTTCACCTGCAACTAGCAACGCTATAAGAGGGGCTGAGCAAAGCGGTAACATAGCCAATCAACGGTTTGCTAGGACAATGGTGGGTTAGAGGTTTGACATGGCAATTTGGGAGGCTTGCAAGCAAGTGGTAGGCATCGTAGCAATGGCATAGCAAAAGAGCGAGCAAACTAGCATAGCAAAGATAGTAGTGATTTCGAGGGTATGATCATCTTGCCTGCACAGTTGTCAGAGTTGACTGGATCCTCAAAAGCAAACTCAACGGGCTCCTCGTTAGTGAACTCATCTCCCGGCTCTACCCAAACAAGACAAACAAGCAACAAGGATACAATCAACCACGTGCAAACTTAAACAACACAATGCAAAGATGATATGCTATGCGGGATGCGATGCGGGATGCAAAATGCAAGATATGACAGGAAATGCATGAACCTGGCCTCAACTTGGAAAACCAAGTGTGCCACTGGAAAGATGAGATGAAATCACTTGAAAACGATATAAAGAACGCCGGAATCGGAGTTACGGTTTGGAAATGGCAAGCGATTCAAAAATGACACCGGTCTACGATTTACAGCAAGTAGGCATCTAAATGCAATGAGATGAACATGCTACAGCACCCAAACATGACAACAAAATGCATGGCAGGGATGCACACAAGATGCTTAACAAAAGTCTAGCACTGAGCTACGGCCAATTCATCCATTAGGAGGTTCAAACAAGCATGGCAAAAACGCAAATGGCAAACAGATCTCAGACTTAGTGAAATTAACACTTGTCTGGAATTTCAGATCATATAGCCCTCTTCGGAGCAACAAAACAACATGCTACAGGACCTGAACATGACAAAGAAATACATGGCATGGAGCTACTCAACAAGCTTAACAAAATTCCCTTAGTGACCTTGAGCCAAAAGGGATCACAAAATATACTAACAAGCACACGAACATAGCAAAAACATAATCAGTTTCAGACTTAGTGAAAAACTAGGACATGCTGAAACATAACTCACGAAGTCATGGCAAGACAAGCATACATCCTTTAAGAAGGCAAAAAATACAATCTAGACATGGCAAGAACAATGGCATAGCATGCACGGATCAACTACAATAACATCGGCAAAATCGCAAACAAGTTGACGATCTGCCCAGATTCACAACGAAGCAAAATTAGAGCTCGATTGACTCAAGCTAGGGTGCTCCATAATTGCAAACAAAGCCATGGATGGATAGAGCACTATAATATTAACAAAACTACCTTACTGATCATCCTCAAAAGAGGCACGGATCACTAGGAAACAACATGAACATATGGCATCATGAGATAAACAATCCCAAGACTTAGTGAAATCACTAAGTCCCTGGAAACAGTATTAGCAAGTGCACCACTTTGCAAGCTTGCACAAGTCACCACACATACCCTAAAAATACATGGGTTGCATCTCTGGAGAGATGACAAAACCCTTAACAAAACATATGAAGAACTCACGGGCATATCATGCACACATTAATCATGGCAAAAATGACAAAAGTGCTAAATGGAGTAACAGATCTGACAATTAACTCAAGTAGTCCTCTTCTAACAGAATTTCGGGCATCAAGATGAGATCAAATGAAAATAATGCAATGGAATGAAATGATGTAGTCTCTCAGATGAACATTTTGATATGCTATATGCATGAATCGGAGCTACAGATGCAAAGTTACGGGGCCTCGAACAGGAGCATATGGACTGAAAATCCTGGGACTTGGAGAAAAAAATGACCTAGGTTTCCAGATCTGGATCTCGCGCACGGGAACCGAGGCAAAATCCGGCGGCACTGTTCACGACGGCGGCGGCGGGCGCGGAAGTCAAGGACGGCGGGGACGAGGACGGCGGCCGGCGGAGGAGAGGTCGCCGGCGGCCGGGGCGGCGGAGCAGGGCCCCGCGGCGGCCGGAGCTAGGACCGGCCGGAACTAGGGGCGACTCCGGCGGGCTCCTGCGGCGGCTCGAGCGGTGCCGGACCAAGGCGGCGCGGCGGGCTGCGGCCAGCCGGCGGCGAGCGGCGCGCGGCGGCTCCGGTCGCCTCGGGCGGACGGCGCGAAGAGGAGGGCGGCGCGGCTTCGGTAGGCGGCGGCGGGGTGATTCTGGCCGGGAGGGCCGGATGCGGGCCGCTCCGGGCCGGCGGCGGAGGGAGTGGCGCAGGCCACGTGGCAGCGTGCTAGTGGCTGGCGGCGGCGGCGCGCAGGTCGGACACGTCCGACCCGACGCGGACGTTGTCCGGCGGCGCGAGGAGGAGCGGATCTAGGGTTTCGGGAAGGGGGTTCCGGAATTTGGAATGGGGGGTGTATATATAGGCATAGAGGGAGCTAGGAGAGTCCAAATGAGGTGCGGTTTTCAGCCACGCGATCATGATCGAACGCTCTAGGACATGGAGCAGAGTTTGGTGGGTTTTGGGCCAAATTGGAAGGGTGTTGGGCTGCAACACACACGAGGCCTTTTCGGTCTCTCGGTTAACCGTTGGAGTATCAAACGAAGTCCAAATGGTACGAAACTTGACAGGCGGTCTACCGGTAGTAAACCAAGGCCGCTTGGCAAGTCTCGGTCCAATCCGGAAATGTTTAATCCCCACACACGAAAGAAAGCTAGAAATGACCACCGGAGGAGAACGAAGCGCCGGAATGCAAAACGGACAACGGGGAAAATGCTCGTATGCATGAGACGAACACGTATGCAAATGCAATGCACATGATGACATGATATGAGATGCATGACAACGACCACAACACACGGAGACAAAGACCCGAACCCGAGAAAATAAATATAACTTAACGCCGGAAATGGCAAGAGTTGGAGTACAATTGGGAAAGTTACATCCGGGGTGTTACAACCTTGATCTCCATCGAAGCATCGTTGTCGTCTCGCCAACTATGGTTTCTACAACTATCGCTGCCACTTACTGATAAAGGAAAGCAATTACATGGCGATTGCATTTCATACAATAAAGCGACAACCATATGGCTCCTGCCAGTTGCCGATAAATCTGTTACAAAACATGATCATCTCATACAATAAAATTTAGCATAATGTCTTGACCATATACATCACAACATGCCCTGCAAAAACAAGTTAGACGTCCTCTACTTTGTTGTTGCGAAGTTTACGTGGCTCCTACGGGCTGAGCAAGAACCGTTCTGTAACGCCGCGGACACACCCGCCGGTGGTCATTACTCCTGGCGGGATCTAGACTGGCCCCACAGATCAATACTAGTCTTTTCTGCGCACTTTGTCCTCACTCATGCGCACCCGGGAGAAACTTCCCGGTCGGTCACCCATCCTGACACTACTCCAAGTTGAGCGCGCTTAACTTTGGAGTTTTGTCCGAATGGGCTTCCGGAAAAGAAGGAATTCCTTATTGATATGAGTAGTCTATCATCCCTAATAAGCCAGACCATCACATACACCCCCACTCAGAGGAATCGATGTCCTCGTCGGGCCACAAGAACGTTCCCTCTTGGCACATACGTCTGTGCTTCCAGTCCAGTACATTTGCCATGCGGGGTGCCAAGACGGGTCACAAGCGTCATGAACAACATGACCGCGCACCTGCCCGCAAACATCCGTGTAACCGCGAGTGAGGGAGTCCTGGATTAGGGGGTGTTCGGGTAGCCGGACTATACCTTCAGCCGGACTCCGAGACTATGAAGATACAAGATTAAAGACTTCGTCCTGTGTCCGGATGGGACTTTCCTTGGCGTGGAAGGTAAGCTTGGCGATACGGATATTCAAGATCTCCTACCATTGTAACCGACTCTGTGTAACCCTAACCCTATCCGGTGTCTATATAAACCGGAGGGTTGTAGTCCGTAGGCAATCAACTCCATATACAACAATCATACCATAGGCTAGCTTCTAGGGTTTAGCCTCCTTGATCTCGTGGTAGATCTACTCTTGTACTACCCATATCATCAATATTAATCAAGCAGGACGTAGGGTTTTACCTCCATCAAGAGGGCCCGAACCTGGGTAAAACATCGTGTTCCCTGCCTCCTGTTACCATTCGGCCTAGACGCGCAGTTCGGGACCCCCTACCCGAGATCCGCCGGTTTTGACACCGACATTGGTGCTTTCATTGAGAGTTCCTCTGTGTCGTCGCCTTTAGGCCCGATGGCTCCTTTGATCATCAACAACGATGCGGTCCAGGGTGAGACTTTGCTCCCCGGACAGATCTTCGTCTTCGGTGGCTTCGCTCTGCGGGCCAATTCGCTCGGCCACCTGGAGCAGATCAAAAGCTATGCCCCTGGCCATCAAGTCAGGTTTGGAAGCTTAAACTACACGGCTGACATCCGCGGAGACTTGATCTTTGACGGACTCGAGCCACGGCCAAGCGCGCCGCACTATCTCGAGAGGCATGATCTAGCTCTGCCCCCGGACAGTGTCCTGGAGGCCGCACACGCATCGGTTCCGACCCCTAACTCGGAGCCTATTACGCCAATCGAGGATGAGCGGTTGGACGTCACCTCGGGGGCTGCGATCCCAAAAGCGATCGAGCCGAACGCTAGCCCCGCACTCTGCACGACCCGTGACTCCGAGGATCCGGACTCCTCCCCGGACTCCGAACCCCCCGCGCCCCTGCCAATCGAATCCGATTGGGCGCCGATAATGGAGTTCACCGCCGCAAACATCTTTCAGCGTTCGCCTTTTGGCGACATCCTGAATTCTCTTAAGTCTCTCTATTTATCAGGAGAGCCCTGGTCGGACTACGGTTAGTGAGGGTGGGATACGGGCGATGAGGAAATTCAAAGCCCACCCACCACCCACTTTGTAGCCACTATCGACGATCTAACCGACATGCTTGACTTCAGCTCCGAAGACATCGACGGCATGGACGACGATGTAGGAGACGAACAGGAACCAACACCTGTAGGGCGCTGGAAGGCCACCTCGTCATATGACATATATATGGTGGATATTCCAAAAGATGGAGATGGCGATGGAACAGTGGGGGATGACGCCCCCAAGAAACAGCCAAAGCGCCAGCGTCAACGGCGCCGCTCTAAATCCCGCCAAAGCAAAAACGGTGATTCCGGCACGGGAGATAATACTACCCCGGATAGCGCCAAACAACACCCACCTCAGCAAGATTCGGCACAGGAAGATGGAGAAGCCAGCCCTCATGAGAGAGCGGCAGACCGAGAGGACGAGGATGATAACTATACGCCTCCCTCCGAAGACGAGGCAAGCCTCGATGATGACGAATTCGTCATACCATCAGACCCCGCCGAACAAGAGTGTTTTAAACACAGGCTTTTAGCCACGGCAAGCAGCCTCAAGAAAAAACAGCAACAGCTTAGAGCTGCCCAAGATTTGCTAGCTGACAGATGGACTGAAGTCCTTGCGGCCGAAGAGTATGAACTCGAACGCCCCTCCAAGAGTTACCCGAAGCACAGGCTGCTACCCCGATCAGAGGAGGAAGCACCTACATCACCAGCGCATGACATGGAAGACCGGCCACCTCGCGGCCGCGACAGAGAGGCCTCTCGGCCCTCCACCCAAGCCATGCCCCGACGCCGCTCAACTAAGGCACGGGAAAATGCGCCCGACCTGCGAGACATACTGGAGGATAAGGCAAGACAAACAAGATCGATCTACGGATCGCGTAGGCGCCCTACGGCATGTGAAAATGATCTTCACTCCGGATACAACAAATCCTGTCGGGCCGAACACAACAGACATAGCTCTTCCGAGCTGCGTCGTGATATAGCCCAGTACAGAGGCGCCGCACACCCGCTATGCTTCACGAATGAAGTAATGGATCATAAAATCCCAGAGGGTTTCAAACCCATAAACATCGAATCATACGATGGCACAACAGATCCGGCGGTATGGATCGAGGATTATCTCCTTCACATCCACATGGCACGCGACGATGATCTACACGCCATCAAATACCTCCCGCTCAAACTTAAAGGACCGGCCCGGCATTGGCTTAACAGCTTGCGAGCAGACTCAATCGGTTCTTGGGAGGACCTGGAAGCCGCATTCCTCGACAACTTCCAGGGCACTTACGTGCGACCGCCGGATGCCGACGACTTAAGCCACATAATTCAGCAGCCAGAGGAATCGGCCAGACAATTATGGACATGGTTCCTAACAAAGAAAAACCAGATAGTCGACTGTCCGGATGCAGAGGCCCTAGCAGCCTTCAAGCATAACATCCGCGACGAGTGGCTTGCCCGGCACCTGGGACAGGAAAAGCCGAAATCCATGGCAGCCCTCATGACACTCATGACCCGCTTTTGCGCGGGAGAAGACAGCTGGCTAGCTCGCAGTAACAACTTATCAAAGAACCCTGGTAATTCGGATACCAAGGAAAAAAGTGGCAGGACACGTCAGAATAAGCAAAAACGCCGCGTTAATAGCGACAACAATGAAGACACGGCAGTCAATGCCAGATTCAAAGGCTACAAATCCGGTCAGCGGAAAAAGCCATTCAAAAAGAATACTCAGGGCCCATCCAGTTTGGACCGAATACTCGATCGCTTGTGCCAGATACATGGCACCCCCGAAAGGCCAGCCAATCACACTAACAGGGATTGTTGGGTGTTCAAGCAAGCAGTCAAGTTAAGGGCCGAAAACAGAGACAAGGGGCTGCACAGCGACGACGAGGAGCCCAAGCCATCGAACAACAATGGACAGAAGGGCTTTCCCCCACAAGTGCGGACGGTGAACATGATATACGCAACCCACATTCCCAAGCGGGAGCAGAAGCGTGCGCTACGGGACGTATACGCGATGGAGCCAGTCGCCCAAAAGTTCAACCCATGGTCCTCCTACCCTATCACTTTTGATCGAAGGGACCATCCCACTAGCATCCGTCATGGCGGCTTCTCCGCATTGGTTCTCAACCCAATCATCGACAGATTTCATCTCACAAGAGTCCTCATGGACGGCGGAAGTAGCTTGAACCTGCTTTATCAGGATACAGTGCGGAAAATGGGCATAGATCCCTCAAGGATTAAGCCCACAAGAACGACCTTTAAAGGCGTTATACCAGGTGTAGAAGCCAACTGTACAGGCTCAGTAACACTTGACGTGGTCTTCGGATCCCCGGACAATTTCCGAAGCGAAGAGTTAATCTTCGATATAGTCCCGTTTCGCAGTGGCTATCACGCCCTGCTCGGACGAACCGCATTCGCAAAGTTCAATGCGGTACCGCACTACGCATATCTCAAGCTCAAGATGCCAGGCCCTCGAGGAGTAATTACGGTCAACGGAAACACCAAACGCTCCCTCCGTACGGAGGAGCATACGGCGGCTCTCGCAGCGGAGGTACTAAGTAGCCTTCTCAGGCAATTCTTCAGTCCGGCCATTAACAAGCCAGACACTGCCAAGCGTGCCCGGAGTAACCCACAGCAGGACCACCTGGCACACTCTGAGCAAGCGTAGCAATGCGGCCCCAACCCCATCTTTCGCGACATAGCGAAACCAGTACCTCACGTACATAACTACGCCCTTGAAATACCATGGGCACAGGGGAAGGGGCACAATAACGGCATGCCCAAAATACAGCTTAAAACGTACTAGGGGCTGCCGGATTCTTTTTTTAAATTTTTTTTCTTATTTTCAAGACTCCATATTTCGGACGACCTATTCGGCAATTCAACTGCCGGACAAACGATGCAAGATCCAGGGAGGCAGACAAGCCATGCCGCATTATGGAACTCCCAGGTGGTCTCTGTTACGAGCGGTATACCTGTTTTAAACACAATTCCACGGCCTGCCCCTGGTCAGGACATACTGAATAGTCCAATATCTTTTGCTTACCGCACTATTTGTATCGTTCGGCTTTGATAAATAGCCTCTCTATAAACAATGCTTAGCTTCTTGTCTATTTTTTGCATTATCTTCTTTTCACATTTATGTTTATTAAATGACATGATTGCACCCGTACACCATGGTACGGCAAACACGCCAGGGGCTTCAGTACCCCTCATAATGGTGTGAGAAGTCCGTACACTTTCACAAGTGTGGCACCCCGAACTTATAGCACTATATGCATCGGCTCCGAATCATGATTTGGGTCAATAGTTGGGTTTGCCCGGCTCCTATGTTTTGGTGCCTTACGTTCCGCTCTATCGGCTAAGGTAGCACTAGGAGAACCACTGCGATTGTGCCCCGGTTCAGCTGGGTTAAGCACCTCAGTGGAGAAAGCTAAAACTGACTGTCATGATGAGGCGAGAGACCGGTCGCTATTCGAGAGGTTTTTCGAGTCCCTAAAGGCTTATGCCGCTTCGAGCGAGGAGCTGGCTTTGTCCGGCCAAGGCGTGGATAGCGCCCCGAACTCGGTCTTCCGAACTAGGGGCTTCGCTGAAATTTAAAATTATAGAGTTCTATGGCTAAGTGAGAGTGTTCAAGCATTATAGTCCGATTGCCTGGTTCGTTGTGCTGAGCGCCTCCCTCGAAGGACCCAACTATGGGAAAAAGAGCGCTCAGGTTTATCCTGAACACCCCAGCACTAGTGGCATGGGGGTAGAAGCCGACGACTGGCCATCTCTCAATTTTTTGATAACGGCCGCACAGAAAGTAATATTTTAAATTCAATAAGCATTGCTTAGCGCATATGAACAAGTTTTCAGCGCACAGGATAAACACGAGCGAGTTCATTCAAAAATCACATCCTTGGTACATTCATCCGCCACAAGGCGGGCACCTGCAAGAACATCCTTGTAGTAGTTCTCGGGCTTGCGATGCTCCTTCCCCGGCGGCGGCCCGTCCTTCACAAGCTTCTCACCGTCCAGCTTACCCCAGTGCACCTTTGCACGGGCAAGGGCCCGACGGGCACCTTCGATGCAGACGGAGCTCTTGATGACCTCGAGCCTCGGACAGGCCTCCACCAGCCGCCGCACCAGCCTGAAATAGCTCCCAGGCAGGGCCTCTCCAGGCCACAGCCGAACTATGAAGCCCTTCATGGCCTGTTCGGCCGCCTTGTGGAGCTCGACCAGCTGTTTCAGCTGGTCGCTCAAAGGCACGGGGTGTCCGGCCTCAGAATACTGAGACCAAAACACCTTCTCCGTCGAGCTGCCCTCTTCAGCTCGGTAGAATGCGGCGGCATCGGATACGTTGCGGGGAAGATCTGCGAATGCCCCTGGAGAGCTCCGGATTCGGGTAAGTAACAAGTAGTTTACTTTTATATTTCTGCTTTGCTTGAAGAATGCCTTACCCGCTGCTATCTTCCTCATCTCCTCCAACTCTTGGAGGGCCTTTTGGGCTTCGGCCTTGGCAGACTTGGCAGTCTCAAGGGCCGTCGCGAGCTCGGATGCTTGCGCCTTTGACAAATGGGTGGAGTGGAAATCCAGGCCGTAGTAGAACATGAGCCCCCGGACAAATGGGTGGAGTGGAAAACCCAATCCGCGGAGGAAGTGGGGAAGAAATACTACCCTCTCATGGGGCCTTGGGGTGGGGAGAAGCTGCCCCTTTTCGGGAAGCCGGTGCGCGATGTCCTTAGATAGGTATTCGGACTTCCTTAACTTCTTGACTTGGCCCTCCGTAGCGGAGGAGACCATCCACTTGCCTCCCGCTCCGGACATTGCTGGAGAAGGTTGAGGTGGGAAGTGCGGGCTTGGGCGCTGGAGCTCGAGGGTGCAGGAGATGGATAGGCAAAGGAGGAGGAAGGCGTAGGTAAAAAGGTGGATCCTTATCCCCTTATATGGGCGGATGCGGTTGTGCGTCCCCACCAGCCTAGTAAAACTCGCTTGCCTCCCAAGCGCCGTGATAAATGGCGCGGTTGGGTTACCCACGTCCGTCTTGATGAGAATCCCATAAAGGGGGTACACGATCTCTACTTTGACGAGACGTGCCAAGGAAACCGCCTCGCAAAACATGCTGAGGTGGAAAAGTAAAAACGATTCGAGTAAAGGACTTGGCCGTAGTGTGATGACACACTGTGGAATACGTCAGCAGTTTTGATTTGTGTTAATATTATTCTCTCTATGGCAATATGTGGAAGCTTATTTTGCAGAGCCGGACATTACTCTTGGTGTTTACAATCTTCTATGAAGGACTTGGAGGAGGAACCCGCCTTGCAATGCCGAAGACAATTTGCGCGCCGGACTCGTCGTCATTGAAGCCTGGTTCAGGGGCTACTGAGGGAGTCCTGGATTAGGGGGTGTTCGGGTAGCCGGACTATACCTTCAGCCGGACTCCTGGACTATGAAGATACAAGATTAAAGACTTCATCCCGTGTACGGATGGGACTTTCCTTGGCGTGGAAGGCAAGCTTGGCGATGCGGATATTCAAGATCTCCTACCATTGTAACCGACTCTGTGTAAACCTAACCCTATCCGGTGTCTATATAAACCGGAGGGTTGTAGTCCGTAGGCAATCAACTCCATATACAACAATCATACCATAGGCTAGCTTCTAGGGTTTAGCCTCCTTGATCTCGTGGTAGATCTACTCTTGTACTACCCATATCATCAATATTAATCAAGCAGGACGTAGGGTTTTACCTCCATCAAGAGGGCCCGAACCTGGGTAAAACATCGTGTTCCCTGCCTCCTGTTACCATTCGGCCTAGACGAATAGTTCGGGACCCCCTACCCGAGATCCGTCGGTTTTGACACCGACAGCGAGGGTTGGCTCTGATACCAACTTGTAACACCCCGGACACACCCGTCGGTGGTCGTTACTCCTGGCGGGATCTAGACTGGCCCCACAGATCAATACTAGTCTTTTCTGCGCACTTTGTCCTCACTCATGCGCACCCAGGAGCAACTTCCCGGACGGTCACCCATCCTGACACTACTCCATGATGAGCACGCTTAACTTTGGAGTTCTGTCCGAATGGGCTTCTGAAAAAGAAGGAATTCCTTATTGATATGAGTAGTCTATCATCCCTAATAAGCCAGGCCATCACACATTCTTACCTACGCATCAAAAACCACAACGCACTATAGTGATTGCTTTTTGATCTTCAGAAAGAACCATGTTCATTGAATCTGAATCAACTAAATTTGGAGAAACTGACACCCACCAGCCACCTGTGTGTGAAGCACGTCGGTAGAACCAGACTCGCGTAAGCGTTCTCGTAATGTCGGTCTGAGCCGCTTCATCCAACAATACCGCTGAATCAAGAATTAACTAGTGACGGCAAGCAATATGTATATACCCATGCCCACAACTCATTTGTGTTCTACTCGTGCATATAACATCTACGCATAAACCTGGCAAGGATGCCACTGTTGGGGAATGCAGTAATTTCAAAAAAAATCCTACACACACGCAAGATCCATATAGGTGATGCATAGCAACGAGAGGGGAAGAGTGTTGTCCACGTACCCTCATAGACCGTAAGCGGAAGCGTTATGACAATGCGGTTGATGTAGTCGTACGTCTTCACGATCCGACCGATCCAAGCACCGAAGGTACGGCACCTCCGCAATCTGCACATGTTCAGCTCGGTGACGTCCCGTGAACTCTAGATCTAGCTGAGTGTCGAGGGAGAGTATTGTCATCACGACGACGTGATGACGGTGATGATCAAGCTACTGGCGCAGGGCTTCGCCTAAGCACTGCAACGATATGACCGTGGTGGAAATCTGTGGAGGGGGGCACAGCACACGGCTAAACAATCAACTCGTGTGTCTATGGGTGCCCTCCTCCCCTGTATATAAAGGAGTGGAGGAGGGGGAGGGCCGGCCCCTCTATGGCACTCCCAAGGGGAGTCCTACTCCTACCGGGAGTAGGATCCCCCCTTCCATAGTTGGATTAGGAGAGGAAGGAAGGGGGGGAGAGGGGGAAGGAAAGGCCCCCCCACCCAATTCGCATTGGGATTGGGGGGAGCCCCCTCCTAGGCTCCCTTCTCCTCTCTCCCACTATGGCCCAATAAGGCCCATATACTTCCCGGGGGGTTCCGGTAACTTCTCGGTTCTCGGGTATATGCCCAAACTCACCCGAAACCATTTCGATGTCCGAACATAGGCTTCCAATATATCGGTCTATATGTCTCGACCATTCCGAGACTCCACGTCATGTCCGTGATCATATCCGGGACTCCGAACTACCTTTGGTACATCAAAACACATAAACGCATAATACCGATCATCACCGAACGTTAAGCGTGCGGACCCTACGGGTTCAAGAAGTGACTCATCTCCAGTCAATAACAAATAGCGGAACCTGGATGCTCATATTGGTTCCTACATATTCTATGAAGATCTTTATCGGTCAAACCGCATAACAACATACGTTGTTCCCTTTGTCATTGGTATGTTACTTGCCCGAGATTCGATCATCGGTATCTCAATACCTAGTTCAATCTCGTTACCGGGAAGTCTCTTTACTCGTTTCGTAGTACATCATCTCACAACTAACTCATTAGTTGCAATGCTTGCAAGGCTTATGTGATGTGCATTACCGAGAGGGCCTAGAGATACCTCTCCGACAATCGGAGTGACAAATCCTAATCTCGAAATACGCCAACCCAACATGTACCTTTGGAGACACCTGTAGAGCATCTTTATAGTCACCCAGTTACGTTGTGACGTTTGATAGCACACTAAGTGTTCCTACGGTATTCAGGAGTTGCATAATCTCATAGTCATAGGAACATGTACAAGTTATGGAGAAAGCAATAGCAGTAAACTAAATGATCAAAGTGCTAAGCTAACGGATGGGTCAAGTCAATAAAATCATTCTCTAATGATGTGATCCCGTTTATCAAATGACAACTCTTTGTCCATGGCTAGGAAAGTTAACCATCTTTGATCAATGAGCTAGTCAGGTAGAGGCATACTAGTGACACTCTGTTTGTCTATGTATTCACACATGTACTAAGTTTCCGGCTAATACAATTCTAGCATGAATAATAAACATTTATCATGATATAAGGAAATATAAATAACAACTTTATTATTGCCTCTAGGGCATATTTCCTTCACTTTTCCCTCAAAATCTTGTGTCCTTTTATCATTATAAGGTTCTTCCGAGACTGGGTCTTCTTAGCTGACACGTGTGTCACCACTACTAAGGAGCTATCGTAAATCTCATGGTAGTCAACAATTTATGGTTTCTCCTGCAGGTAGTGGGTCTAGGCTAAAACTCACCGTATATCCTACGTTTGGCAACGGTTGTGTGTACAAGGTTCCATCGTCCTACCATTCTAAGGTTTTAAACAAGGTTTTTGACATCGTCGCCTCTCTACTATGGTTAAGTCACTTAGATTTAACATCCCAAATAGCAAGAGCGACTGTTAAGAGTAAGTCGGTATGGTGATCAATCCATTCCGCACCCAAATCATTACCCTGTATAAGGTTTAGCGAATCTCACATTTCTAAACACTCGGGCAGTCTCACAAGCATTGCGGAATTTCTCTTATCCTTGGAAGAGGACCTAGGCAAGCATAAAAGGAGGGCAGGGTGCCGTCGTAGAGGGGGACGACCAGAGTGTCCACCCTTGTATTCTTGCTCTCACACTAGTCCAATCTAAAAACCAAGAAGGACTAGGGTCTTACACCGCAAGGTGGCCCGAAACTAGGTAATTATTGTGTCACCGGACCGCTTAAGCTAACTCGCACTTGCCATAGCCTTGCCGAGGTTCGTAGCAGGATGGAGTAGGGCGGTAGGAACGAGCGCACCCTAGAGTTCAAACCTTTGGGTCCCTGAAGCCCTGATTCCAACATTTTGCGCACCAGGTAGGGGTGCGCCGCCGTTCTTCCGCTTCGCCCCTCCTTCCGCTTCACCAACTCCATGGCTAACGCTCGCTGCGTGCGTGCCGAGTACCGAGCGGCTCGCGTCACCCAGACGGAGGCTGCGGGCCGTGGCAATCGTCGCCACTCTGCCAAGGCTACAGCTGCTGTCGCCACCGACCCTGCTACCTACGAGTAGTAGGACTCCTCCATGCACCCCTCCGTGCAGCCTAATGGCCGCACCGCTACGGCCTCTTCCTCCCTCGCTTGCCATGGGCCGCCGAACGCGCAGGCCACACTACTCATGGCACACAAGCTACTCCGCTACCGCCCGGCGAATGCCGTCTACGACGCCTGGCTCGGCCGCATCAACGAGCTTGTCAATGCCGCCAGAGACGCCCTGGCGCCCTCTCACTCGTTCCGCCCCCACCGTCTCGCGCTGGGGACGTGGCGCATGGCGCGCCTCTGCTGCCTCCCTTGCGTAGCGACCTGAGCAAGCCCCAGCGTGATGCGTGTTCATGCGAGCCGCCATGCGGAGTGCCTCTGTCGGTCTGGAATGAGGCCAGCTACCAGATCATTTACCGTGCACCGCTCGAGGTGTGTGTACAGGAGGTCGCGGCGACCGGGTGCCAGAACCATGCCTCCCTCACAAGTGGAATCCGTTCTAGTAGCATGTGCTGCCAGGCTTTCACCTGTGAGCTGCATCGGGTGGTCTGTGCCACCAAGTTCAAGCCAGAGCTGCCGCCGTAGTACGACGGCATTCCTGACCCCGCTGAGTTCCTTCAGATCTACGCGCTGAGCATCGAGGCGGCGAACGGTGACGACAAGGTCATGGCAAACTGGTTCCCCATGCCCTCAGGGAGGGCGCGTTCTCCTGGCTCATGAACTTGCCCAAGGAATAGATCTTCATGGGGTGAGCTGTATGACCAGTTCATTGCTAACTTCAAGGGCATGCATGATTGCCCTCTCACCGTCAATGACATGTGGCGTGTGCGGTATCACCTTGGCGAGACCCTCCGCAAGTACATCCAACGCTTCAGCCAGGTGCACCACAAGATCTCGTGTGCTTCTGAGGAGGCCATCATCTCGGCATTCTCCTCCGGTGTCATGTACGTCAGAATGCACGAGAAGCTCGCCATCAACGACGATCTGGACTTGGTGCTGGAGCTGTTTAACCTCGCCAACAGGTGCGCCAAGGCCAAAGAGGGTCGCCTCTTCATCCACAATGACCCCGACGCCGCCACCAGAAGACCACAAGGCCAAGGGCAAGGACGTCAAGTGCAAAGGCCTTGCCGTGCTGGCAGCGGAACCTGAGAAAAAGCGCGTTCATGACCGCGATGGGCCAGAGAAGGACAGCCGCCCGTTATGCATCTACCATAATGTGCGCACCCACAACACCGAGGACTGTCAGGAACTCAAGTCGCTCCCCGATGAGCGCTTTGGCCGTCGAGGGGATCGCAGTGGCCGCGGCGCCGGCCGCAGAGGAGGCCGGAGCACCGGCCGATGGGACAACCGCAATGGCAACGGCAACCCTTGCCAGGGCTGGCGCGATCAGCCTCGCGAGGCGCATCTTCAGGCCGGTGTTGCCCTTCCACCACCGCTACCGCCGCCCAGGAGGAACTATATCAACCAGCACGACGGGGGGGCTAGGGGCTACCAAGAGCCTCGTGTGATAGCCTGCATCCTCGGAGGAGCTCAGGCCCCCACGTCCAATCTCCTCTTCAAGCAGTTCTCTTGTGAGGTGAACATCGCCCTCCCAAGGCCTAAAGCTGCGCGGCCCCTCAAGTGGTCACAGTACGCCATCACCTTCGACTCCGAGGACCACCTCAAGTCCACAGCCGCTACCAGTGTGTTCCCCATGATATGCACCCCCACCATCAGGAACGTCGTGGTCACAGCGGGGGCGCCGGCCTCAACATGATCTCCATCGAGACCTTCGAGATGCTCCAAGTGCCCTACGACTAGCTGACACCGACCAGGCCCTTCTCCGGGGTGACAGATGGTCTACCATCCCCCTAGGGCAAGTGCGCCTCCTGGTCACCTTCAGCACCCGCCACAACTACCACACTGAGCTCATCGACTTCGACGTGGCGCACATCGGCCTCTCGTACAATGCCATCCTGGGGTACCCGGCACTCGCCAAGTTCATGGAGGCGACCCACCATGGCTACAACGTCCTCAAGTTGGCTACAACGGCGTGATCACCATCACCTATGATGAGAAGGAGAAAGTGCAACTAATCCCTGGGTTGTTTTGGTAACTCCTAACAACATATAGCTCATTGAACTAATACTCTTTCAAGACGATCATTTTAGAAAGTTCAATGATTGGCATGTTATGGACTAGAGATGTGGACCCCTCAAAATGCTAAGGACACATATTGACTCAAGCTCAAAACTCTACCTTTTTCATTTTAGTGATCCAAGATCACATTGAGTCCTTAGGAAAAGACAATACTATTAAAAGGGGATGAGGTGTTTCTTAATGGCTTGCTTGCTCAAAATGATTAGTGATATGCTCCAAAATCCCTCAACCACTTTCTTATATCCACATTTGTCCCAAACCAAAAGTCAAACTCGGCCCCACCGATCTAATCTATCCGGCGCCACCGAGTTCATTTGACATAGCCATAGCCAGAAACCCTAATCGGCTCGGTCTCACCGATAGGAATCTCGGTCTCATCGAGATGGGATTGCAAACTCTCTATTTCCCTTTGTAACGTTTATGGCCTAACCAAGATGAGTGATCGGTCCCACCAAGTTCGCAATGCAAACTCTTTGTTTCCTTTTAGTAATGTTTCAGTCTCACCGAAATGAGTGATCGGTCCCACCGAGTTTGCCTGACCAACTCTTTGTTTGCCTATTACAGAAATCGGTCACACATAGTTCATCTGATCGGTCTCACCAAGATTACGATGTGCCCTAACCCTAATGAAATCGGTCCCACTGAGTTGACATGTCGGTGCCACCGAAAATCATAATGTTCATATTTTGAACTAAATCGGTCTTACCGAGTTTAACTATTCGGTCCCACCGAGTTTGGTAAATTGTATGTAATAGTTAGATTTTGTGTGGAGGCTATATATGCCCCTCCACCCTTCCTCCATTCGTGGAAAGAGCTATCAGAACGTGCCTACACTCCCAGCATTCATTTGAGAACCACCTACTCATGTGTTGAGACCAATATAGTCCAATCCAACCACAAGGATCTTGATTTCTAGCCTTCCCCAAGTTGCTTTCCATTCAAATAATCTTTCCACCAAATCCAAATCTATGAGAGAGAGTTGAGTGTTGGGGAGACTATCATTTGAAGCACAAGAGCAAGGAGTTCATCGTCAACACACCATCTATTACCTTTTGGAGAGTGGCGTCTCCTAGATTGGTTAGGTGTCACTTGGGAGCCTCCATCAAGATTGTAGAATTTAACCAAGGAGTTTGTACGGGCAAGGAGATCGCCTACTTCGTGAAGATCTACCCTAGTGAGGCAAGTCCTTCATGGGCGATGGCCATGGTGGGATAGACAAGGTTGCTTCTTCGTGGACCCTTCGTGGGTGGAGCCCTCCATGGACTCGCGTAGCCGTTGCCCTTCGTGGGTTGAAGTCTCCATCAACGTGGATGTACGATAGCACCACCTATCGGAACCACGCCAAAAATCTCCGTGTCTAAATTGTGTTGTCTCCCTCCAAACTCCTCCCCTTTACCTTCATATGCAATGATTTACATTCCGCTGATATACTCTTAGATTTGCATGTGTAGGTTGATTGCTTGACCTATGATAAGTTGGCAAGACTTAAAATTGGGAAAAGGCTAGGTTTTTATTTGGCCAAGTAGTCTAATCACCCCCCCCCTCTAGACATACTTTCGATCCTATAGAAGGACGCGGTCTGCTCCCTTGAGCATGCCTACCGGGCCACTGTTGCTGCGCATTCCGATGGCAAGGACGCCGCCAAGCCTCCCGAGGCTGATCCCACGAACAAGAAGCAGCTGGTCTCCCAGGACGATGTCGGCGTTCTAGGAACCAGCATACCCAAACTTGCCTGCCTGCGGCCCGCGACGTCGCTCCCTCGACTGCCTGGTACGGCCCATCTGCAGGACCACCAAGACAAGACCCTCACGAGGGCCCTAGCCTCACGAGGTGGACGACACAAAGACTCCAGACGGAGTGGCCTCCCCAGGCGGCCTCCCGAGGAGAGGGGATTTCTATGCAGGTACCCAGCCTCCCGAGGTTGCGATGACATGAGCCATGACGACCATGGCCAGGCGGGTGCCGGCGGGCCTAAGGAGACAGTTTCCCTTTTGGTGCTAAGGGAGAAGGACAAGCGTGGGCTCCCGAGGAATCCCCCGAAGGTTACCATTCCGTTGCTACAAGACCAAGACCACGGGCTCGGCAAGGTGGATGTCATCACCGAGCCCACTGTTGCGTCACGGCCAAGAGCTTTGCAGGCGAAGACCGCCTTTTGTTAGGATCAGATGTACTACTTGTCCCCTTTCAAATTGGCCGTTGTAGGATCCCTTCCCGCCTAAGTGTCGAGGGAAGAGGAGCAAGGCCACTATAAATATAGGTTAGCCACCACCGTAGAAAGGGATCGGACCAAGGCTAGATCCCTTCCACCCTCACCACCATAGCCCTCGCAAGGTTGTTCATCCTGTGTACTTGTTCACCCTCAACCCCTCGTGAGGCTAATCTACCACAAAGCAGGAGTAGGGTTTTACACCAGAAGATGGCCCAAACCTGGGTGAACTACCAGGTTCATCTTCTTCCCCATTCACGCGAATCCGGCAAGGCTAGGCTGTAGGGCGATGAGCTTGAGACTTGAGAGGTTGAGATCTTCGCAAATGCCCCGGAGTTCTAACCTTCTTGGGTCTGCGGAGCCCTGAATCTGACATTTGGCGCGCCAGGCAGGGGGCATGTCGAAGCCCCACCTCCTCATCGGCCACCCCCATCCTCACCTTGCTACACCCATGAAAAGAGCTAGACGAGCCCGCACCGAGCAATGGGTAGCACTTTTCGATCAGACGGTGCCTTTCGGCCGCAACGTCCCTCGCCGTGCCCCGTCTTCCTTGGCACATCATCGCCAATGGCAGGATTCATCACCATCGCCCTTCGTGCAGTGCAACGGGCGTGCCATCATGCCCTCTGTCGGCATCGCCATGGAGTCATCCCTCCGCGTAGACGGGGGCTGACAAATGCGCAAGCCGTGGTCCTCATGGCGCATCAATTATTATGCTACCGCCTCGCTGATGGCGACCACGCCACTTGGCTCGACGTAGCCTGTGGGGGTACGGAGCCTCTCTGCCCCCCGCCCGTGCCGCGACCCATGCCACATGCCTTGGCTATGTCTGCTCGCCCTTCTGGAGAGAACCCGGTGGGCCATGCAATGAAAAGGAGGCGAGCGGGACCTCCCCTCTAGCCAAGGAAGCGCCCCCGATAGTGGCGAGGATCCCGATCTTTCCATGAGATGATAACTATCGATTTGGTGGAGACGACTTTGATGATCCGACAACAAACGTGCAATGATGTTGCGCCTTAGAAATCGCTAAACCAACTCCGAGAGGTTATTGACCATACCAGAGCACGATCAACCTGACCACGAAGGTCTATTCCTGCAAGAGATCGAAGAACAAGCAAGAATATGATAAAAGCAATCTGAATATTGCGAATATTTATGAAGTATTGATAAATGTGGGGATCCGAAAGCGGTCTTGGTCTGGTCATTGGACACAAACGAAGTACACGAAGTTGCAATGGCTAACTTTTAACAAAACAAATCCCAAGGAAAAAGCTACTAGATGGATCTACTTATATAGGAGCAAGGGGTGGCGGCCAAGAAGATTGGAGGATGTCCCAAGGCAGCCTAAAACTAACCATAGGTCGTACAAGGCCAATGGGACCAAGTGGAGGTGACGTAACACCTTTGGACTTGTAGTTTGACTCGGATTCTGCTGCCACATCAGATTGTTTCGTCCATAACTCAATGCTCCGGACGAATTTGAAGGTGAATCCAATTGGGTTCAAAATTTCACGAAATCTATTTTCCAACAAAAAAAGAATCACCCAATTCGGAGTCCGGATGAAAAAGTTATTGGCGTTTTGAGTCAGGTATGTCTGTGTAGTCCGAATCTGTGTCGACAAAGTGAGAGACTTGGACTCTATCTTATCTTGGGCCAAAAGTGACGTGAGAGAACTTTTTGAACAGCAAGTAAACATATATTTCTCCCTTATCTTCATATGTGGATTGTACAAATGCAATTAAAAATGAAACAAAAGTTTGTGAAGTATTTTTGTCCTAGGTGACATAAATTAAGTATTGCATAGTTTGCATTAGAAATCACCTCACAAATATACATGTATGCAATATTTTTGGTCGTATCCAAGGTACTCATGTCCTCACCATCCTCCCCTTCTCGAAAAAAAAGCCGTCCTCGGCGTTTCTTAATCTGAAATGTGGCTAACAAAAGAGACAAGGTGTACATGTTGTATACGTATAGGTCATCCATTTTTACTTCCCTTAATTTTTGCACATATGACACATGTATACATGAGTAACTTTCCTAGTTCATAAAATGTAAAGCCAAAATATTATCACAAGTATTATAAGGAATGAAAATATTGCAACTCAATTTGCACATATACGTGAAGCTCTTATTCATATCAAAGGATTGACAATGTTCATCATTAAACCATCCAAACATTGGTGAATAAACATTACTTGCATCAAATTTACATGCTACAACATGCTTAAATAAGCAAACATGCAATAGGTCATTTGACACAGAATCATCACCAAGACTAGAGGTCATATAAAATGATTAAACATTGGTTCTTTTGCATCAACAGTTAATTCAATGGGTGCACTCAAAATTGTTGGTATTTCAGTTGTTTGATCACATGACATATTCATGATAGTAACACGATTCTCTAAAATAGTTGGTGTGCTCAAATCAATAGGTAACTCAACACATGATGTATTCAAGTTAACTAGGCATGCATCATTCTCATGTGAAAAGCGGAAAATTTGTACCTTTGTCATTACCTCTTATGATCAACTCAGACGATGTAGGCACTCTTGGTGGTGATGTGTCACATGGTGGAGATGATGTAGTCCTCGCAACAACGGATGTGGTTGTCATAGTACGCCTAGTAGCTGAAGAATCATATGTATCAACTCTTGGAATGTGCACTGCACGCTTGTTCTCCTCATGGGAAACACGTCGTTTTATTTCCTATTCAGCTTTGCAAGCAAGACGAAACAAATGGTCCATAGGATAACACTCTTAATGAATTAGTATCTCTTGAACATCACGGTTTAATCCTCCCCAAAATATATCCATAAAATCTTCTTCACTTTCTTCTAAAAATGAGTGCAACAATGTAGTTTTAATCATCATAATATTTTGTCATTGTGTCAGTGCCTTGTTTAAATGTTGTAATTTTTTAATCATGCTACGAGTATAATAAACATCAACGAATCTACCTCTCATGACAAATCTTAAATCATCCCAAGTAGAAAGTATAAAATCAGTGTTTGACCGAAAATATTCACTCCACCAAACTAAAGCAAAGCTACTGAAAGTACTAACTGCAGATTGAAATTTTCCACGCTCATGAAAATTATGGGAAGCAAATATAGCGTTTATTTCTTACTCTCATTCAATATATAAATCAGGCTTTAAATGACCAGTAAATGGTGGCATGGAAGCATTAACCTGATTATGTGCATTCTGATGTTGTTGCTCCTCTTGTGACGGTCCTTGTATTTTCTTAGGTGATGGAAAATCTCCCATGATCGATGAAGCCCAAGAACTAACAACTCCGGAACCTGCCATAGTTAGTAAAAAAACAAGAAACAAAGTTCGAGAATAATGTTCCTATGAACTACTAGGATATGGTGGTAAAACGCTCACAATAGAGCAAATATCAATATCTTACAAGTTCTTACAATGCAGCAGGTGGTGACATGCAACCAACATTGTCAAATGACTCCGAAGATTAAGTAAAATGGTTGCTAGGGAAACATACATATACACGGTGTAAAAATATGTGGAGCTTGGAAGGCTTAAATATATGGTAGCAAAAAATTAGCAATAATTAAGTCAGAGATGCAATGTTGAATAAACGCTCAATGACGGTATTGTGCTGGTCCTAGGCTAGACCGGAACTAGAGACGCGAGCCTAGAACACTAATGAGGTCACGGCGTAGCACAACTAGCATCAATAAAGGACATGAAGTAGCTCTGGACAGTAAGATATAAGTGAAGATCACAATAGCAGTAAAGATAATGATGTGAAACAATAGCCAAGCAGGATATATCAATAACTTTCTCTCCAACTTTCCTCTGGAAAAGTTTGTGCCAATTTTTTGATAATTTTTCTCAAGAATGGTACTGACTCAAGCTTTCAAACACAAAAGGAATCACTCAAATTCGAGTTGATATTAGGAGTCAAAAAATTCTAAAACTGGCCTAAAAACTGGAATAAGTTGTGTTTGCGAACTTTGGAGGGCAAAAAGACCTATTTAGAAGCCGATTTTGAGGTGCCAAATATTGAACTACCTTATGCAACTATTTACATGGCTCGTCACTAGCTTTCATTTGAGTACTTGCGGAGCCAAAACTGACTTCGTATGAGGAAGTTATGCATGTTTTACTGAACAGTGCACAAAACTGATTCCAATTAGAATTCAACTACGAGATAGAGTCTAAATAGATCCGAATTTCGTTTTTTTCTTCTCTCTTTTTTTCTCACACCTTTTCTTTTCTTTTTCTTTCACTCTTTTTTCTCTGACTTTTTTTTTACTTTTTTCTCTTTTTTCTCTGCCTTTTTTTCTCTCCCCCTTTTTCTAAAACAAACTAGATAAGATGCAGATTGGATCAAGCGAAGATGTGAACGATCTCAACTATGATTATGACAATGAACGGTGGGTAGCACGTATTGGAAATTAATGGATGGGTGGTGGAGAATGGAAAGGATAATGATGCAGCAGCGGCATGACTAATGTGAACAGAACACGAAACTCTAAACGAACTAGACACTAAGACTAGCAACTCGACACGACGATGCAACCGATAATTCAACTATGCAAGCAATGAAAAGAAAATTGCAAAGGCTCAAACTGTCTAGGCCAAAGGATGAATAGATGTAACTTATTTTGTGGCTTTTTCATGGACAATAGGTAAGAAAATAAGTCTAATTTAGAATAAACTGGAACTCACCGAGCAACCTAAAAACTGATACCACTTGATAGAGGCGAGGGTCCCAATGTTTCAATGAGATGATAACTATCATTTTGATGGAGACGATTTTGACGATCTGACTACAAACATACAACGACGTTGCACCTTAGAAATCGCTAAACCAACTCCGAGTGGTTATTGACCACGCTGGAGCATGATCAACCGGACCACAAAGGTCTATTCCTGCAAGCAATCGAAGAACAAGCAAGAATATGATAAAAGCAATCTGAATATTGCGAATATGTATGAAGTATTGATAAAGGTGGGGATCCAAAAGCGGTCTTGGTCTGGTCGTTGGACACAAACGAAGTACATGAAGTTGCAATGGCTAACTTTTATCTAAACAAATCCCAAGGAAAAAGCTACTAGATGGATCTACTTATCTAGGAGCAAGGGGTGGCGGCCAAGGAGGTGGGAGGACATCCCAAGGTAGCCAAAAACTAACTCTAGGTCGTACAAGGCCAACGGACCCAAGTGGAGGTGACGTAACACCTTTGGACTTCTAGTTTGACTCAGATTTTGCTGCAGCATCAGATTGTTTTGTCCATAACTCAACGCTCCGGACGAATTTGAAGGTGAATCCAATTGGGTCCAAAAGTGCACATAATCTATTTTCCAACAAAGAAAGAATTACCTAATTCGGAGTCCAGATGAAAAAGTTATTGACATTTTGAGTCAGGTATGTCTGTGCTGTCTGAATCTGTGTCCAGAACGTGCGACTTGGACTCTATGTTCTCTTGGGCCAAAAGTGACGTGAGAGAACTTTTTGAACAGCAAGTAAACATATATTTCTACCTTATATTCATATGTGGATTGTAGAAATGTCCTATACGCCTATAGTTAAACATGGCACAAAAGTTTGTGAAGTATTTTTGTCTTGGATGACATAAATAAATTATTGCATAGTTTGCATTAGAAATCACCTCACAAATATGCATGTATGCAATATTTTTGGTCGTATCCAAGGTACTCATGTCGTCATTAGCCCCCTAGGGCTTCAGACAAGGTAGGTGGCCCCCGTGGGAGGCACTGCGGCGGGCCACCACGTGGCCGTCGTGACCCGACGACAGGGGTGGCTATCTGTGAGGTTGAAGAGCGAGGATGTTGACGGAGGGCACGCCCCGCCAGCCCGGTCCTCGAGATCGACAAGGCCCGCGACACTAGGGCCACAAGCGGGCCCATGCTAGGGCCTCAACGGCGTCGTTAAATGCCGCCCCCACTACAATTAGTATTTTCAGAACATGTTATGCTAACCTTGGAACGCAGATAAACTACGCCTCCACGGCACGCCTGCGAAACGGCGGTCGGACTAAGCGTGCCAAGGTATGTGTGGCGTGTGGCGGCGCCCCGAGTCAGGACAGGGCTCTAGGGGGGCCAAGAACTTGAGGGGCCTGCGAGGTCAGGGAGCCTCATGAGGGCCCGGGGCCTCCCGAGCCACAAGCGCTCGATGCCATGGGCCCCGGGACTGAAAGGTCGAGGAGGAGTCCGGAGCCTGCATCACAAGCCAGTTGGGTGGCCTGTGGCCAGTATGGAGGCGCATCACACCGCCCGCTAGCGGTCTCCAGGTCGGAGACGCCATCCTGGGCCACTAGTGCCTCAGGCTCATCGGCCCGCAATTCGAAAGAAGCGGTGGGGTCCCCACCGGGGAGGCAGGCGATCGCCCTGCACCTCTCCAAACCTCTGCCTGTGACACTCTCATGTAACAATTAGTGGGTTTGTACAAGCCCCGGAGTCTCCTGAGCGCTGCCCCTGGGCCTCACGGGAGCTCCCACCCACGCCCAAGTGGAAGCCCCATGCTTCGCGCTGCCAGATGACACGGTCTTACAGCGACTATGCCCACGCCCATTGGAAGCCCCATGCTCCGCGCTGGCGGACGACACGGTCTTACAGCGACTATGCCCACGCCCAGTGGAGGCCCCATGCTCCGCGCTGGTGGGAAGACTAGTATCGGCACCGGACGCGGCTGTTTTTTGCCCTCTTCTGTAATCGAATTTGCCGTTTCCTGGACTGAAATTTGGAGCTCTTTCATCTTTATTTGAAAAAGGGTGGGAAATTTTCTCCTTGCAGTGTTTCCTGTTTTTGGATTTTGTTTTAAGAGGTATGGCGGCTGCCAACTTCTCTCTCACTCCCTCTCGAGCACTCCGCGAGCGGGGGCCGGGCACGATGTGCATGCTCGGGTCAGCTCAGCGGCGCTGAAAATGCCCTGAGGGCCCAGGCCACAGCAGCCGCGGGCCTGCCCGCGTGCACACCTCGGCAAGACTTTGGCGTCTAAATCCTCGTGCGGCGCTCTTGAGCGCGTCTGTGGGTACGCGTGGCCTAAGGTCTACGGCAAGTGTGTCCACCTCCTGACCTTGGCCGGGCACCGTGACCCGACGTAACAATAACAACCTATCCCTGCTCAGGAGCTGTGCGCGCACGAAAAGCAAACGAAAGGCGACATAAGGGAGTGCAATATTACTTAACACATCATAAAGAAGTTTCTTCCAAAATTCTTTTGCATCCTAGCGGAGTCACATTCAAAGTATTAATAAAAAACAGGGGGGAAGCAGCCTAGGGAGCCGCACCATCACCCTCACTGTTGTCGTCGTCATCATCGTCGGCCCATTTTCCTTGATCATAGGCGGATCCATGTCACTGGCAGGGGCTAGCTCCGCAACTAGGTCGTCCGCATGATCATCCACCCAGTCCGCCAGGGTGGCTTGGATCACTCCGGGCACGGGGGCTATCGCGGCCTCAAAGTCCAAGTGAGGATTGGAGCAGAGAAGGTGGCCGAAGACGTACGAGAACGCACACGCAAGAAGGCCGTGACTCTTCTCCTCGACAAGCTGGCGTGACTTCTCGGCCCCACCCTCGAGGCGCTCCACGACCCTGGTGAAGACGCCGAGGTAGTCGGCGTCATCGGCGATGAGCGGGCTGGAGACGTTCTCCTCGCAAATGCTGCTCAGGGCTCGGTTGGCCGTATGCCCGAGGGCCTGGAACATCTAGGAGTGCTCGCGTTGCAGCACCCGGGCTCGGCTCACCTCGTCCGAAACATTCTCCACAAGGGAGGTAACCCCTTCGACCTACTTGTAGAGGAAGGATAGCTTAGCCTCGACTGTGGCTTGAGCGTCCATCGCGGCTTTCTCGTGCCGCTCCACCGCGGCTAGCTTCTCCTTGAGCCTATTGGCCTAGCCCTTCAGCTCTCCGCACCACGTGCAGAAGCGACCCTCTTGAAGCTCCAGCTTCCAGCAGTATTCCTCGGTGAGAGACCTATGGACCCCCGCCACCCTCTCTCTGGATCGTCGCCTCCCAAGAGGCAAGGGCATCCTCAGTAGCGGCCACTCGGCACTCCATCACCTCCAGCCGCTCGCACTCCACGCTTTGCTCCAGCGCCAGTGTGTTCTCGAGCATGCGGAGCCTCGCTTCACCCGTGGGCGGTCCGCCTGCCGAGGTGGCGAGCGCGGCTTTGTGCGCCTGGACTTGTCACTCGAGGATGGCGTTTGAAGCTTGAAGCTCCTTCTCGTGCTCCACAGCCGCCTCGCACCAGCAGTCCGCAGATCGGTCCACCTCAAGGGCACGATCGTGAGCCTCCCTCACCGCTGTAATTGACTCCTCGGCCTCCGTGCAAGCATGTTCGCGCTGCAGACAACCGAAGTTGATGGTGACCTCGAGCTGGCACCACTCACACGCCAGGCGCGAGTGCTCCGCCTCAAGGCGTGTGTCGACATCGCCGAGCTCCACCCCAAGGCGGCCAAGCATGCTCACCGCCTCCTGAAGAAGGTCATGTCGAACGGTGCTCCGTCCGCGTGCGAGCTCCAACGCCTGTCCAGGGCTTTCCTCCATGCCTAAGTTGGCAGAGGAGGAGCGCGATGACTCGCCCGTCTCCGGCAAGGGCCCGGGGGCTGGGACTGCCTCACCCGGTCCTCCGGCCTGAGACAGGGCACAATGCGGACTCACCCCACTGCTTGAGGATGGTGCTGTCACGCGAGCCGCCTAGCTACCGCCAAGGATCGGCAGGGGATCCCTTGGCACTGCCCCCGCAATCCGGAGGCTGCCCTTGAGGAAATATGCCGAGAATGCAGGCCTGAGGCCCCCCAAGGTTGGCCTTGGCTCGGGTGTGGTTGCCTCCTTACGCACGACTGCGCGACTCGTGATGCACGAGGTCGCGACGGGACCGGAGCCAGTGCCTGAGACACTATCGTCCCTTTGTCAGAGGGGAACTTGAGGAACAAGAGTTAGAAAGAAAACATGATGTGCAAGAATCAAGGAGAAGGCGAGGCGCTCACTCATCCATAGCGATCCACTTACTCTTCTTCAGGGTCCTTGGGGTAGAGCTATGATGGCTATCGGGCTCCTTCCTCTTCCGGGTTGCGTGAGTCTCGAAGGGCAACGTGCTGGGATCTGGCACGCAGCCCTCCACGGCAAGGACGGCAACCGCGTCCGCAGGCGGGACGCATCCCCTGCCGCCCCGGGGGCTGAAGGTGAATGCTCGAGGGGCACACGATTGGGGGCGTTCCCCTGCGGCCACTCGGGGAGCCTGCACCTCAGGACCCTCGCGCCCTAGGGTCACCAAGAGGGGGTTGTCACGAGGCCCCACATGGCCCTCGAGTAGAAACCCCCACTCGGCGAAGCACGACATCATCTTGGCGAAGGCTTCCTCATTCGGATAATTGCATAGGGGGACCCCTCCTAAAGGAAGTGCTACCTCTTGAGCATGCGTTGGTTTTCCCTTAAAGAGGAAAGGGTGATGCAGCAAATTAGCGTAAGTATTTCCCTCAGTTTTGAGAACCAACGTATCAATCCAGTAGGAGATTACACGCAAGTCCCTCGTACCTGCACAAACAGACAAGAACCTCGCAACCAACGCGATAAAGGGGTTGCCAATCCCTTCACGCTCACTTACGAAGGTGAGATCTGATAGAGATAATAAGATAAATATTTTTGGTATTTTTATTGTACTGATTGGAAAATAAAGATTGCAAAATAAACGGCGAGAGAAATAGCCTTTTGACGGGAGAATAATATAATGGAGAATAGACCCGGGGGCCATAGGTTTCAATAGTGGCTTCTCTCAAGATAGCAAATTCTACAGTGGGTGAACAAATTACTGTCGAGCAATTGATAGAAAAGTGCATAGTTATGAGAATATCTAGGCATGACCATGTATATAGGCATCACGTCCGCGACAAGTAGACCGAAACGATTCTGCATCTACTACGATTACTCCACACATCGACCGCTATCCAGCATGCATCCAGAGTATTAAGTTCATAAGAACAGAGTAACGCACTAGGCAAGATGACATGATGTAGAGGGATAAACTCAAGCAATATGATATAAACCCCATCTTTTTATCCTCGATGGCAACAATACAATACGTGCCTTGCTGCCCCTGCAGTCACTGGGAAAGGACACCGCAAGATTGAACCCAAAGCTAAGAACTTCTCCCATTGCAAGAAAGATCAATCTAGTAGGCCAAACCAAATTGATAATTCGAAGAGATTTGAAAAGATATTTAAATCATGCATAAAACAATTCAGAGAAGAATCAAATATTGTTCATAGATAGACTTGATCATAAACCCACAATTCATCGGATCTCGACAAACACACTGCAAAAAGACATCGAATAGATCTCCAAGAGAATCAAGGATAACTTTGTATTGAGATCCAAAGAGAGAGAAGAAGCCATCTAGCTAATAACTATGGACCCAAAGGTCTGCGGTAAACTACTCACACATCATCGGAGAGGCTATGGTGTTGATGTAGAAGCCCTCCATGATTGATTCCCCCTCCGGCGGAGCGCTGGAAAAGGCCCCAAGATGGGATCTCACAGGTACAGAAGGTTGCGGCAGTGGAAATAGGGTTTCGTGTTGCTCCTGGATGTTTTCAGGGTATATGGATATATATAGGAGGAAGAAGTAGGTTGGTGGAGCTGCGAGGGGCCTACGAGGGTGGGGGCGCGCCTGGCCCCCTGGGCGCGCCCTCCCTCCTCATGGCCTCCTTGCTTCTTTCTTGACATCCACTCCAAGTCTCCTGGATCACCTTTGTTCCAAAAATAAATCTCTCGAAGGTTTTATTCCGTTTGATATTCCTTTTCTGCGAAACACTGAAATAGGCAAAAAAAATAGCAATTTGCACTGCGCTTTGGTTAGTAGGTTAGTCCCAAAAATAATATAAAAGTGCATAACAAAGCCCATTAAACATCCAAAAAAGATAATATAATAGCATGGAACAATCAAAAATTATAGATACGTTGGAGACGTATCATGAAGCTCGATAGGTTCTCCACAAGTCAGGAGGCGGAGCACCCCGCGCAGCATGCTGGAAGGAAGGGAAGGCTCTTGAAGCCTCGTGTCGTCTATGGGGCCGGTGAAAGCCCACAATGGACGGGAATGGCATTGGAGAGGAGCGATGCACCACCAGACAAACTCCCTCACCACCATCGCCATCGTCACCCCCGCCTTCCTCAGGCTAGCCAGCCTAGTCATGACTCGCAAGGGAGTTCCCGGGCGCGGCGGATGACATCAGGCTGTGCTCGGAGAGCTTGATGGGCGTGGAGCTGGACAAGGCCATGAACACCCTGCCCGAGGGTAAACCAGGGGACCTTCCAGAGGCCTACATCCCGTTGTACCGCTGTGCTGACTGGGAGGCATTGATCGCCGCCATGCCCGTCTTCAACGAGTTGGGGCTCGTATCGCCCGGGCACCCCAACTCCCTGGTGCTGGTATCCTCTGGCGACAGTGTCGGCGAAGAGGGAGAAGAGGACTCGGAGGCGACCAAGGACGATGTGGCGGAGATCCCACCCCCATCACAAGGCGAGCTCCTTCACAGCTTAGTAAACGACGACGACACCGACGAGCCCCCGACTGTGGAATCCCCATGCTCCACCGGGGTCCTCACGAGGTCCGGGGCCACTCCCCCGGGCCCTGTGAAGGTCAGCCCAAGTGACCCCGAAGAAGAGCGGGTGACACCTCCTCCAAGGGGTGCCCCTCTTGCCGCCGGAGCAGGCACGGTCCTGCAGGGCTTGGCCCCTCAGGGCGGTGCCTCCGCCTCGCCAGGCGGTAGCGCCGCGCCGAGGCAGGCCGAGGAGTGCCTCACCCACTCCCCAAAAATGACCAAGGCCGCGCCAAGGAAGAGCGGGGGTGCCCCGGCCAAGAATGAGAAGAAGAGGACGTGGATCGATCATGACGAGTAAGTACCTCACCTTGCTTTTTGTTTAGCACATAATAGCACCATGCCCATAGCGCTCCCCTCCTAATGACTAGGATAGGCGTCATGGTGAAGAAGAGGACGGAAGGAGCCAGTACTCAGGAGGCGCCACCTCTCATCGCAGCCGTAACGACTCCGGCACAGGCGGAGGAGGCCGTCCCTCGTCCCCCGTGATGGAGTAGGCCTCCCTGGACGTGGTGGTGCGGCCACAGGAGGAGCCGGTCCCCACGGGCCAGCAGGCCATGGAGTCATCCGCCTTGTGGTGCCTGAGGGGAGCTTGGAGCCTTCGGTACCCCAAACCATCCTCGACACCGCTTCCGTGGTGATGGTGCCAGCCGATGCACTGGCTCCGCCTCCACCCCAGGCCCTTGTGCTGGCGGACTATGGCCCCCTCATCAGGCCAAGTGCCCTGGACGAAGCCTACGTGAAAGTGCAACTACCCCTGGGTGGTTTTGGGAATTCCTAACAACATATAGCTCATTGAGCTAATACTATTTCAAGATAAATATTACAGGAAAGCTCAATGATTGGCATGGCATGGATTAGAAATGTGTACCCCTCAAAATGCTAAGGACAAAAGATTGGCTCAAGCTCAACCTCAAAGCTCTACATTTTACCGTTTAGTGATCCAAGATCACATTGAGTCCATAGGAAAAGCCAATACTATTAAAAGGGGATGAGGTGTTGCTTAATGGGTTACTTGCTCAAAATTCTTAGTGATATGCTCCAAAACCCTCAACCACTTTCTCATATACACATATGTCCCAAACCAAAAGTCAAACTCAGCCCCACCGAAACTTTCCATTCGGCGCCACTGAGTTCAGTTGACATAGCCACTGTCACAAAACCCTAGTCACTTCGGTCTTACTGATAGGGAACTCGGTCTCACCGAGATGGGATTGCAAACTCTCTGTTTCCCTTAGAAACATTTCGGTCCAACCGAGATGAGCGATCGGTCCCAACGAGTTCACAATGCAAACTCTTTGTTTCCCCTTCATAACATTTCGGTCCAACCGAAATGAGCGAATCGGTCCCACCGAGTTTGCCTGACCAACTCTCTGTTTGCTTATTACCAAAATCGGTCCCACCAAGTTTGAGTAATCGGTCTCACCGAGATTACGTTATGCCCTAACCCTAATAGAATCGGTCCCACCGAGTTGACATGTCGGTCCCACCGAAAATCCTAACATTCACATTATGAACTAAATCGGTCTGACCAAGTTCTCTGATTCGATCCCACCGAGTTTGGAAAATTATGTGCAACAGTTAGATTTTGTGTGGAGGCTATATATACCCCTCCACCCACTCTTCATTCGTGGAGAGGCATCAGAACATGCCTAAACTTCCATCATACATTTTCAGAGAGAGAACCACCTACACTTGTGTTGAGGTCAAGATATTCCATTCCAAACGCATAAATCTTGATCTCTAGCCTTTCCCAAGTTGCTTTCCACTCAAATCATCTTTCCACCAAATCCAATCCTATGAGAGAGAGTTGAGTGTTGGGGAGACTATCATTTGAAGCACAAGAGCAAGGAGTTCATCATCAACACACCATCTATTACCTTTTGGAGAGTGGTGTCTCCTAGATTGGTTAGGTGTCACTTGGGAGCCTCCGTCAAGATTGTGGAATTTAACCAAGGATTTTGTATGGTCAAGGAGATCGCCTACTTCGTGAAGATCTACCCTAGTGAGGCAAGTCCTTCGCGGGCCATGGCCATGGTGGGATAGACAAGGTTGCTTCTTCGAGGACCCTTTGTGGGTGGAGCCCTATGTGGACTCGTGCAGCCATTACCCTTTGTGGGTTTAAGTCTCCATCAACGTGGATGTACGATAGCACCACCTATCGGAACCATGCCAAAAATCTCCGTGTCTACATTGTGTTTGCTCCCTCAAACTCCTCCCTTTACCTTCATGTGCAATGTTTTGCATGTGTAGGTTGTTTACTTGACTAGTGCTAAGTTGCTAAAATCTGCCAAGACTTCAAATTGGGAAAAGGCTAGATTTTTATTTTGTCAAGTAGTCTAATCAACACCCCCCCTCTAGACATACTTTCGATCCTACAGCTGGTATCAGAGCTTTGGTCTCCATTTGCCTTGATTCCATAGCTTTTGGTGATCATAGCCTTGGTTTCACAACCTAGGAGAGTATGGCGTCTAGCGAGGGAAATTACCACCATAGAGGTCCTTACTTTGATGGTACTAATTTTGCTAGTTGGAAGCATAAGATGAAAATGCATATTCTTGGACATAACCCCCACTGTTTGGGCTATTGTGTGCATTGTCTTATAAGGTGAATTCTTTGATGGGAGAGAACCAAACCGTGAAGCTAGCTCGGAAGAGTTGAAGATGCTGCAATACAATGCTCAAGCTTGTGATATTCTCTTCAACGGATTGTGCCCCGAAGAATTCAACAAAATCAGCTGTCTTGAGAATGCAAAGGAAATTTGGGATACTTTGATTGATATGCATGAGGGTACCGACTCCGTCAAGGAATCTAAATTGGACGTGCTTCAAAGTCAACTTGACAAGTTCAAAATGAAGGATGGTGAAGGTGTCGCTGAAATGTACTCTAGGCTTGCTCTCATCACAAATTAGATTGCCGGCTTAGGAAGTGAAAAGATGACCAATAGATTCATCATCAAGAAGATCCTAAGAGCCTTGGATGGAAAATATGATACCATGTGCACGTTGATCCAAATGATGCCCAATTACAAAGATCTCAAGCCAACGGAAGTCATTGGAAGAATTGTTGTTCATGAGATGTCACTTAAGGAAGAGCTCCACAACAAGTCAAGTGGTGCTTACAAAGCCTCATGTGATGCTCCCACATCATCAAGTGAGAAACAAGCCTTCAATGAATAATTGAGCCTAATGGTGAAGAATTTCAACAAGTTCTACAAGAGTAGAAGCAAGGAAAGAAGTTCCATGTCAAGGTCCTACAATGACAAAAGATCTTCAAGTTGTGAACGTAATTGCTACAATTGTGGAAGACCCAGACAGTACTCCAATGAGTGTATGGATCCCTATAAAAGAAGAGAAGATTCTCCCAAAAGAAGGAGTAGGAGAGAAGAATCACCATCAAGAGCAAGAAGGAGTAGAGATGACCGTTATGAACGAAGAACACCACGGAGAAGCAAGGATTCGGAAAGGAAGGACAAATCATCAAGTCGCTACACAAAACGAAGACATCAAGCTCATGTTGGTGAATGGGTATCTGGCTCTATCGGCATTCTGGGAACAGGGGTCCCCAGACTTGCCTGCCTGTGGCCCGCGGCGTGGCTGGGCTGGCAGGTCTGTGCGGCCCATCTTCATCGACGAGGTATTCAAGACCCTCGCGAGGGGCCAAGCTTCGCAAGGCGGACGATGCAAGACCTCCTCAGGAGCGGCCTTGCTAGGCAGGCTCACGAGGGGCGGAGAGATCAAGGCAAGGCAAACCTCGTGAGGTCCTCATGACATGAGCCATGACGATCGAGACCAGGCGGGCGCCAGCGTGCAGTGTCCTTGCTTCCTCTTTGGTGCCAAGGGGGCAAGCGCAGGCGCGGAGTACCGAGGCATCAAGGAAAGTTTTCTATATCGGTACAACGAGACCAAGACCAGCAGGACGGCAAGATGGAGGTCTCCATGGAGCCCAAGACGGCGTCACCACCAGAGTCTTTTGCAGGCGAAGACTACTTTTGTCAGGATAAGCTGTCCTAGCTGTCCCCTTTCAAATTGGCCATTGCTGGCTCCCTTCCCGCTCAATATTTGGGGAGAGGACGAGGGCCTATGTAAGTAGAACTAGCCACCACAGTAGAGGGGACTGATTGGAGACGGATCAGGGGAGAGACGAGGAGAAAGAGAGGGAGACGGATCCAAGATCATCTCACCCACACAAGTTCGCCAAGCACAAGAACACCTCAACCTCAGGTGGCTGTTCTTCCCCTTGTACTGTTCATCATCAGCTGAAGAGGCAATCCACCACCACCACACTGGAGTAGGGTATTACACCACAACGGTGGCCCGAACCAGTATAAATCTTGTGTCTTTCTGTGTTGTGAGTTCGTCATGTTCGTCCGCGAGATCTTAGAGAGCTAGGGCGTGGATCGATAGGGAGAAAACCTTCGCGCGCACCCCAGTGTTGGAACCTCGAGGGTTTTGCCGTAACCCGTGATCCGACATTTGGCGCGCCAGGAAGGTATGCGCCCAAGCTTCCTTCCGTCTCTCCGTGCCCCGTTGCTCCGTCGTCTCCATGCCAGACACGCGTCGCGCTCGTGCTGAGCGCCGGGCTGCCCTCGCCGCCCGCGTCCTTCAGACGGCTCCCATCGGCGGGCCACCTCGTCGTTCCCCGTCGCCTGCCATCAATGCCGCCACCGGCCCGACGGGGAGTGAGCAGCAAGCATCCTCGCTACACCCCTCTGTGCGGCGGGACGGCCGCACCGCCACTCCATCGCTGACTCCGGTCGGTTCTTCTTCCCATGCACGTCGCCCTCCCATGGACGCACGGGCCACGCTCCTCATGGCGCACGAGCTCCTGTGCTACCGCCCGGTCCACGAACTCTACGAGGACTGGCTCGACCGCATCGTCGAGCTTGTCCGCGCCGCATGGGGCTCCCCTGCTATGGCCCTCTCTCTGCCTTGCCCACTGCCAGCTACGGGCGGCGTAGCTCACGGAGCGCCTCCACCACCTTTGCCCCAAATCGGTGCTCTGGCGCCAAGGCGCGCGGCTCCACGACGCGACCCACCGTGCCCCGCGCGAGAAGAAAGAAGCTGTCAAGAAGTCCCTCGACCGCAAGAAAACGCTCTACCGCTCCTCGCGCCACCATGCCAGGACCGGCTGCTGCTGCAAGACCGCGCGCCACCTGTGCGGCAGGGCGCGGACCCCATCAAGACCAAGCTCCACCCCTAAGGCAAGCCCCGGTGACCCCAGTCGGCTGTCGCGCTTTCACCCCTGAGCTGCGTAGCGTCGCCTGGCCGGGCAAGTTCAAGCCGGATCTGCCTCCTCGCTACGACGGCACCCCCGACCCCGCGGAGTTCTTGCAGCTCTACGAGTTGAGCATCGAAGCGGCCAACGGCGACGAGAAAGTCATGGTGAACTAGTTTCCCATGGCTCTCAAGGATGGTGCCCGCTCTTGGCTCATGAACCTGCCACCGGGCTCGATCTCTTCCTGGGACGAGATGCGCAACCGCTTCGTCGCCAACTTCCAGGGAACTCGCGACCGCCCGCCGGCTGCGGGTGACCTACGCCGCGTCAATCAGCAACCGGGAGAGACCCTCCAGAAGTACATCCAGCGCTTCAACAACGTCCACCTCAAGATCCCGAAGGTGACGGACGAGGCCATCATCTCTGCGTTCTCTGATGGCGTCCGCGACATCAAGATGAAGGAAGAGCTCGCTATCCATGAGGAGCTGTGCACGTCCCTGGAGTTGTTCAACCTGGCGACCAAGTGTGCAAGAGCTGAGGAGGGGCGCCTCTCCCTCCTCGAGCTCCCAGCCGCAGACCCGGAGGAGAAGAAAGCCAAGGCCAAGGACGTGAAGTGCAAAGGACCAGTCATGCTCGCAGCGGAACCAGACACCAAGCATGGCAGAGACCAACCAGAGTCATCCAAGAGCAGTCGTCCGTTCTGCGCCTTCCACAACCTGAACACCCACAACACCAGTGACTGTCAAGATCTTAGAGCCATTCGCGAAGGACGCTTCGATCAATGCTCCGAGCGCGGCGACTGGGGCTACGGCCGAGGAGGAGGAGGACGTGGTGCTGGACGCTGGGACGACCGTGGCCCGTGCTAGGAGTGGTGCGACCGGCCTCGCGAGGACCGCTGGCAGGATCAACCTCGCGAGGGCGCCTGGAGGGATCAGCCTCGTGACGATCGTCCTCAAGGTAATGTTGGGCTCCCTCCGCTGCCGCCACCGCCAATAAGGAATAACGAACACCATCAGGACGAGGGGCGTGGGCTTCCAGGAACCGTGTGCTATCGCCTGCATCTTGGGCGGAGCCCAGGCCCCAGCCTCGCAGCGTATCTTCAAGCAATTTGCTCGTGAAGTGAACGCAGTCCTCCCCAAGTTTGAGGCCACACGCCCGCTCAGATGGTCCTAGTGCCCCATCACGTTCAGCTTGGCAAATCAGCTCAAGTGCGCGGCTACTGCTAGTGCACTCCCGATGCTTTGCTCTCTAGTGATCAGCAATGTGCAAGTTACCAAGACCCTCATCGACGGCGGTGCAGGGCTCAACGTCCTATCTGTCGACACGTTCGACAGCCTCCAAGTGCCATATGACCAGCTTCAGCCCACCAAGCCTTTCTCAGGAGTGACCGACGGTTCCACCACACTGATATGGCAGGTCCGCCTCCCTGTCACCTTCGGAGAACGCAAGAACTACCACACCGAGCTCATCGACTTCGACGTCGCGCACATCCGTTTGCCGTATAATGCCATCCTCGGGTATCCAGCCCTAGCCAAGTTCATGGCGGTGACCCATCACGGCTACAATGTCCTCAAGATGCCGGGAAGCGGCGGGATCATCACGATCCCATGTGAAGAAAGAGATGCGGTATGCTCCCTCGAGCGTGCGTTCCAAGCTGCAGGAATTGACGACCCCAACAGCAAGGGCGAGGGCCCTCCTGAGGTCATCCCCAAGAAGAAGCAGTTACGCCGTGCTGGACCTCAGGAGGGAGGGGTCACAACCGGAGTCTCGTCAGGATCGGCGCCCGCTCCCGGGGTGCCTCCCTCCATCGCATAGGAAGGCGCGCCCGGCGCCCTTCTCCGGCAGGGCTCGAGGGATTTCTTCTGGAAGGCCTCAGACCTTGCCCACATCACGAGGGAGGCACTTGGGCACCACTTGGAAGCATGCTTCATGGCACGTTTCCCTCAGGAGGGCAAGGATCGCCCACCGTTCAGGAGTTCATCACCAAGACCACCCAGGAATTGCAAGATGCAAGGGCCATGCGCGGAGACCGTCGCTCATGAGACGCAGCTTCTCATCCAGGTGAGGACGTTGGGCTGCATGTCTGCATCAATGTTCCAGGGCTCAACAGGGCCGCTTCTCAGGAGCTTTTCTGGCCTTCGCGTGTGGGATGCTGCGAGGGCCCACCGCACAGCTACGTTCGCATGCCCTTCGGCTTGCCGAGCATGTCGTCTGCCTACCAGCGCAACTTGCGGCGCATCCTAGCGGCTTAGGAGGCCAGGCACCACGTCGTCCTGATGGAGATGGAGACGGTCCTCAAGGAACCACTTGAGCCCCCAGAGCCTCCTGAGGCTCAGGGCCTCGGTGGCTCGTGAGGAGCAACCCTTTCACCGCGCACCTTCAGCTGCCCCAACTCTCCTTCGTCAACAGAGCCAGGTGACATTTTCCAAGGTCATTTAGCTGGGAGCGCCCCTCAGGCTGCATCTTTCCCAGGCCGCGTGGGTCCATCCCTGTGGCATGTACCCCTTTTTATGTCTTTAGCTTACCTTGTTGGGAGCGCCCCTCGGGCTGCATCATCCCCAAGCCGCTCAGGCCTGACCCAGTGGCACGTATCTCCCATGCACTTAATTAAGCCTGCTACTCTCATGTTTAATCTACCTATGATTACTACTTGCTCGATCACCACCCATCATGGGGACCGCGCGCCGACCGTCTTTCTTCAGGACCCTTCGCATGAGTAAGTTGAGCAGGGCGTATGTGCTCGGGCCCGTCCCTGCAACGTCAATAAATCCAACGACCGAGCTCTGTCTGGCGGGTCGGCCCCATTTACGTCACCTCCTGAGGCCGTTGGTGCTCCGCTTTCTCACGTAATAACCTCAAGAGATTCGCTCGGCGCAGGTTGTCTGACCACCTCGTAGGACCAGCACAGCGAGCAGGAACCAAGACCAGGTGCAACCTACCTTGAGGTAGGGCCTCGTGAGTCCCGCCCTAGCTCACGAGTGCCCAGATACACCTCGTCTAGCCCTGCCGTGCAAGCCACGTGTCAGGGTGGGGTTGTACACGCCCCGGGGGCTCTCCGCGGAGGGAGGCCCCCTCCCACGCACAAGTGGAAGCACCATGCTACGCGCTGGTCATCGACACTGCCGAGGAGCGGCTATGCCCGTGCGCAAGCGGAAGCACTATGCTCCGCGCTGGTGATAAACAACTGAGGGAGGCTTCACGGTCGTACCAACCTCAGGGAGCCCCAGAGCTCAGCGTCCGACCTCACCGCAACGCCTCCCCTCGGGAGAGCCACGCGAGGGGGCTGGGCACGGGGGTTGCGCTCGGGTCACGCCCAAGCGTACGCCACCCAACCAGGTCTCCCGGACCTGGAGGTTGTGCTTGGGTCACGCCCAAGCGCATGCCACCCAACCAGGTCTCCCGGACCTGGTCATCGCACGCCCCTCCTGAGCCGAGCCTCGGCGAGGGAAAAGGTATAGAGATTGTTTGCACGTCAAGGGGGACTCCTGAGCATCGTGACTCGGGAGCCTAACTGGTCACGTAGCCCCTCACTCCTTGGTCCGTCCTGGTCTCCGGTCGGCCCAACGGTGGTTGAGGTATGCGCGGGGCCGGGCTCTGCCGACATAGAACATTAACCTATCCTCGCATACTCTCCCTGTAAGCTGTTTGCGCGTTAAGGCGGACTCCTGAGCATCGCGACTCGGGAGCCTAACTGGTCACGTAGCCCCTCACTCCTTGGTCCGTCCTGGTCTTCGGTCGACCCAACGGCGGTTGAGGTATCCGCGGGGCCGGGCTCTGCCGACGCAGAACACAAAAGCAAATAGGAAGACAATTGCAAAATCTTGAAGCAAATATTACAAGACATATTGTCTTCACAATATCAAATGAAAGTTTTAACGCCTCCACGAGGCCTGATGCGTATTGCAGGAATGAAACAAGAAAGCAGCCGCAGGTCACCCCTGGACACCGCCATCGCCTGCAGAAGGTGCTCCTCCCTTGGTAGCATCGTCTTCACCTGCACCGCCAGCTGCAGGATCGGTGGCATCGCCGGTCGAGGGCGCGAGGACGAAGCCACGGAACTTCTTTAGCAGGGCCTCCACCTGACCTTTCACGGCTGCATCGGCGGCCGCACAACGTTCATCAGCTACAGGCTCCACCAGCTCGTCGAGATGAGCATTGGGGTCGCGAAGGTACAGATGGCTGAAGACACGCGTCAGCGCAGCTGAAGAAAGGACACGAGCCTCTGCTTCAGCCATGGGGCCGATGCCCTCCACGACTTCCTCAAGCGCCTTCACCAAGTGGGGAAGCAGCTGAGCAGGGCCATCCTCGTCGGTGGTCAGCGGCTACTCCAGGCCCTTCTCGTACAGTGACTTCAGCACCACGCTGGACCTCTTCTCAAGAAGCAAGAAGGCCACGCGGTCTTCGGCCAGGACCTTCGCCTTGGCGTCGAGCTCGGCCTCCCTCGCCTTCGCTTTCTACTCTAGCTCCTCCAGTCAGCTGTGCTCTACGGCATGCGCCTTCGACAGCTCCCCCAACTTGGCATCACAGCCCTTGATGGCGTCCTCCCGAGCCTTCATCTCCTCCTCCTTCGCTTTGCCGTCACGTGCTTCTTTTGCGTGCTCATCGCGCAGGCTCTTCAGCTCACCCTCCAGCTTTCGATAGCGGTCATGGGCGGCCTCGGTGTCCTTCAGCGCCGCCTCGTGATTGGTCGCAGCTCTGGCGGCGACCTGCTTCTCCTTCTCGGAGGCCGCTGCGGCCTGGCTCAGCGACGCTCGAACTGCCGAGTCAGAGTGAACCCAGCCTCAGGCCAGCTCCAGGCGCCCGGCCACTAGGTGCGGGTCCACGCCTAGGAGGTCTTCCCATAGCTTGGCCATCCCCAAGAAGATGCGCTTCAAGACTACGGAGGGAGCAGAAGAATTTGGGGCCAGAGGCATAGCAGGAGAAGGAGGTGACGTCGTTACCAGAGCCTAGAAGACCGAGGGCTCCGGAGCCCTTGGGACCTCATCAGCAGAGCCGGGTGCTGGCACATCCGGAGCCAGCGGGGCCACGGGGGCTGATTCATCCTGCTGATGCTCCTCTTGGCCTCGTGAGGGCGACCGGGCTGGGGAGGTGCGGGTGATGTCGCCTCTCTTCTCCATAGAGGGGGCACGGCCGCGGCATCCTCCTTCCTCTTCTTTGCTAAAGACACCGGCCTGATCAACCAAGGGCGAATGTCAGAAAATAACAAGTACAAGCAGGAACAAGAAGAAGCCTGAAGCACTTACTGATCCACTGCGACATAGTCCACCTTCCACTTGGTGAGCCTGAAACCCGAAAGCGTCGGGGCCTGAGGAGTTGGCACACGGGCTCCGGGGGCAGAAGACGGCACAGCAGAAGGACCGGAGCCGGCCCCAGGCGGTACCAAGTCGGAGGCAGCATCTCGAGAGACCAGCAACAATCTACCCCTTTGTAACACCCTCGATGCGACTATAGCTCCCACGTGTCGAGGCACGACTTAGGGACATAATCGCATTGAAGGCATATGTCGCAAGTTAGGCAATCTTCACAACATCCCATGTAATATATAGATAATAAAAGGGGAGATAACATAGTTGGCTTACACTCGCCACATCAATCAAGTACATAAATAACATTACTTCATTCAAACACTCATGGCCCGACTACGGCGCCAAAATAAAAGATAACCCAACATGCGACACGGTCCCGATCACCCCAACTAGGCACCACTACTGATCATCAGGGAAAGACACATAGTATCATTGAGAGTCCTCGTCGAACTCCCACTTGAGCTCAAGCGCGTCACCTGGAGCGGAATCATCAGGCCCTGCATCTGGTGTAATAGTAATCTGTGAGCTACAGGGACTCAGCAATCTCGCACCCTCGCGATCAAGACTATTTAAGCTTAATAGGTATGGCAAGGTAAATATATGTGGAGCTGCAGCAAGCGACTAGCATATATGGTGGCTGAACTGTTCGCAAAAGAGAGCGAGAAGAGAAGGCAAAGTGCGAACGAATAACTAGAGGGCAAACCTGCGGCAAGCATTACTCCAATACCGTGTTCACTTCCCGGACTCCGCCGAGAAGAGACCATCACGGTAACTCACACTGCTGATTCATTTTAATTAAGTTAAGGTTCAAGTTATCTACAGCCGGACATTAACAAATTCCCATCTGCCCATAACCGCGGGCACGGCTTTCGAAAGTTCAAATCCCTGCAGGGGAGTCCCAACTTAGCCCATGACAAGCTCCCACGGTCAACGAAGGAATAGACCTCCTCCCGAGACGTTCCGATCAGACTCGGTATCTCGGTTCTTCAAGACACTTCGACAGGTTAAAACAAGACCAGCAACACTACCCGAATGTGCCGACAAATCCCGATAGGAGCTGCACATATCTCGTTCTCAGGGCACACTCAGATGAGCTCTCCATACAACTAAAACCAAACCTCGAGTTTCCCCGAGGGGGCGCTACACAGGACTCTAGTTTGGACCAACACTCAGAGGAGCACTGGCCCAGGGGGGGCTAAAATAAGATGACCCTCAGGCTCCGGAAACCCAAGGGAAAAAGAGGCTAGGTGGCAAATGGTAAAACCAAGGTTGGGCATTGCTGGAAAAGCATTAATCAAGGCGAACTATCAAGGGGTTCCCATTATAACCCAACCGCGTAAGGAACGCAAAATCCGGGAACATAACATCGATATGACGGAAACTAGGGCGGCAAGAGTGGAACAAAACACTAGGCGAGAGGCCGAGCCTTCCACCCTTTACCAAGTATATAGATGCATTAAGATAACATGGAAATATAATGATATCCCAACAAGTAAATAATGTTCCAACAAAATAATGTTCCAACAAGAAACGGTCTCCAATCTTCACCTGCAACTAGCAACGCTATAAGAGGGGCTGAGCAAGGCGGTAACATAGCCAATCAACGGTTTGCTAGGACATGGTGGGTTAGAGGTTTGACATGGCAATTTGGGAGGCTTGAAAGCAAGTGGTAGGCATCGTAGCATTGGCATAGCAAAAGAGCGAGCATCTAGCATAGCAAAGATAGTAGTGATTTCGAGGGTATGATCATCTTGCCTGCAAAGTTGTCAGAGTTGATCCTCGAAAGCAAACTCAACAGGCTCCTCGTTAGCGAACTCGTCTCCCGGATCTACCCAAACAAGACAAACAAGCAAACGGAACACAATCAACCACGTGCAAGGCTCAAACAATATGATGCAATGATGGTATGCTATGCGGGATGCATATGCAAGATTTGACAAGGGATGCAAGCACCTGGCCTCAACTTGGACCTAGCCTCAACTTTGAAATCCAAGTGTGTCACTGGAAAGACGAGATGAAATCTCTTGAAAACGATATAAAGAACACCGGAATCGGAGTTACGGTTTGGAAATGGCAAGCGATTCAAATATGGCCACGTTCTGCGATTTACAGCAAGTAGCCATCTAAATGCAACGAGATGAACATGCTACAGCACCCAAACATGGCAACAAAATACATGGCAGGGATGCATTCAAGAAGGTTAACAAAAGTCTAGCACTGAGCTACGGCCAATTCATCCATTAACAGGTTCAAACAAGCATGGAAAAAATGCATATGGTAACAGATCTCAGACTTAGTGAAATTAACACTTGTCTGGAATTTCAGATCAGATAGCACTCTTCGGAGCAACAAAACTACATGCTACAGGACATGAACATGGCAAAGTAAAGCATGTCATGGAGATACTCAAAGAGCTTAACAAAAGTCCCTTAGTGACCTTGAGCCAAAAGGGATCAGAAAATACAATTGCAAGCATGTGAACATGGCAAAAACATAATCAGTTCTCAGACTTGGTGAAAACTGGAGCATGCTGAAAACAGATATCAAGTAGGCATGTTTACGAGCTCGATGCACTCACTATAGAGCAAGTCATGAAAAGCTAAGCATACATCCATCAAGAATACACAAAATGCAAGCTATACATGGCAAGAAAAATAGCATAGCATGCACGGATCAACTACAACATCATCGGCAAAATCTCTAACAAGTAGACAATCTGCCCAGATTCACGAAGTAGCAAAAGTAGAGCTCGAATGACTCAAGCTAGGGTGCTCCATAATGCAAACAAAGACATGGATGGATAGAGCACTACAAGATTAACAAAACATCCTTACTGATCATCCTCAAAAGAGGCACGGATCACTAGGAAACAACATGAACATATGGCCACATGAGATAAACAGATCAAGGACTTAGTGGAAATGCTAAGTCCCTGAAATCAGCATTACCAAGTGCCTCACTTTGCAAGCTTGTGCTAGTCACCACACACAGCACAAAAATACATGGGTTGCACCTCTGGAAAGATGGCAAAACCCTTAACAAAACATATGTAGAGCTCATGGGCATATCATGCACACAATAATCATGGCAAAAATGACAAATATCTAAATGGAGCAGCAGATCTGACAATTATCTCAAGTAGCCCTCTTCTAACAGCATTTCGGGCATCAAGATGAACTCAAATGAAAATGATGCAATGGAATAAAATGATGTACTCTCTGAGGCGAACATTTTGATATGCTATATGCGCGAAGCTACGGATGCAAAGTTACGGCACGATGAACATGGGCATATGAACTAGGGTTTCGGGCAAAAAGTCAACCGTCCCAATTTCCAGATTTGGATCTGGCACGGATTTCGAAGCAGCCCGCCGGAGTTACTGTTCACCGACGGAGATGAAGCTCGCCGGAGGTCGACGGGGAGGCGGAGGAGAGGCTCGCCGGCCCCAGGCGCGGTGGAGGTGGTCGCGGGCGACGAGGGGCGGCCGGAGGGCGGCGTCCGGTGAGGAGTGTGGCGGAGCAAGGCGGCGGCGGCCGCCGGCGTTGAAGACGGCCGCGGTGGCGCGGCGGCGCCGGCCGGCGAGAGCAGGCACGGCCGCGGGAAGGTGGCGCGGGCGAGGAGACCTGGCGGCGCGCGGCGGATGGGCCGCGGGGGCCGGCCTCGGGCCTGGTGGGCCCTCGCGGTCGGCGGCGAAGTGGGCGCCGCCCAGGACACGTGGCGCGCGCGGATTGGTCGGCGGCGGTGGGCGGACACGTCCGCTCCGTCCGGACGTGTCCGACGGCGGCGGAGGAGATATTTTTTTAGGGTTTCGAGGAGGGGATCCGAGATTTTCGAGGAGGGGCCTTTAAATAGAGGTGGAGGGAGCTAGGAGAGTCCAAATGAGGTGCGGTTTTCGGCCAGGCGATCGTGATCGAACGCTCAAGATGATGGAGAGGGTTTTGGTGGGTTTTGGGCCAAAATGGAGGGGTGTTGGGCTGCAACACACACGAGGCCTTTTCGGTCCCTCGGTTAACCGTTGGAGTATCAAACGAAGTCCAAATGATACGAAACTTGACAGGCGGTCTACTGGTAGTAAACCAAGGCCGCTTAGCAAGTCTCGGTCCAATCCGGAAATGTTTAATCCCCACACACTAAAGAAAGGTAGAAATGACCACCGGAGGAGAACGAAGCGCCGGAATGCAAAACGGACAACGGGGAAAATGCTCGAATGCAAGAGATGAACACGTATGCAAATGCAATGCACATAATGACATGATATGAGATGCATGACAACAACAACAACAACAACACACGGAGACAAAAACCCGAACCCGAGAAAATAAAATAACTTAAGGCCGGAAACGACAAGAGTTGGAATACATATTGGGAAAGTCATATCCGGGGTGTTACACCCTTGTCGGGATGAGGGGCAGCTCCCTCACCTCCTGGCAGGCGTCGACCTCGGCGTCGTCTGGTAGAGCGTGGAGGATGTCGGCCTTGCTCAAGGGGGAGTTCTCCCCCATATCCTCGGGGGTATCCTCCGAGTCCTCCTCCCCCTCTTCCTCCCCGCGGGACTCGCAGAAGACACATCCACCGATTTCGGCGTTGCAGAGGCCCCAGCGAGCGCCGACGGCACCAGCCCGCCCGCGTCAAAGGTCGGCCTGAAGGCAATGAATTGCTCCCAGTCCTTGTGATGGAACAAAGTAAGAAAGGCATTCGGTGGGTACTCTTGGTTATCCCCAACCAAGAGGCGCAGAACTCCAGTCAGCTCGTCATCAGGCAAGGCCACCGGGCTTAGATGAATCTTGTCTTATTCATCTCCAAGCTTCCACAAAGGGCGTGTGCGCGCCTGAAGTGGAGCAACGCACAGCGTTAAGAATTCCTTCAGGAGCATGGCCCCCATCACCTTGGCCGCCTTCGCATTGACCGGCTTCAAATCGATCCTCATTTGCTCCAACACCGACGACGCCCGCTCATCGGCGAGCTCTACACGAGACCACCCCTTGTCAGACTGGGGCGCCTCCGTCGGCAGTTCCAAGCGTGGATGCACGCATTTGGCACTCATCATGACCCATTTGGCCCTGATGTTGTCAACCCTCTTCCCGGTGTTCGAGATCGAGTTGGCCTGGCCAGCCGCGATGAAGTTAGCGCACCCGGAGATATGGCCGCCGGTGAGGCGGAGGAAGAAAAAGTGGCGCAGCAGTGCCACGGACGGCATCATGCCCAGGTACGCCTCGCAATAGTACGTGAAGATAGACAAGAGAAGAATGGAGTTGGGATGGAGATGCAGCGCCTGCAGCCCGAAGTGGTCGAGGACCTCGAAAAAGAAATTAGAAAAGGGGGGAACCAACCCGGCGGTGATTCTGCTCTTAAAGAAAGGGAAGAAGGTGCTTCCCTCAGGCTCCAGCACGTCGGAGGCAAGCCAGAGCTCCGTCTTCCCCCTCTCGTTACTCTCCCCCGCCGTCAGCAAGTGCGTGGTGGCAAGGTTCTTCTCCGTGACGTTGGGCGCATCGAGGGCTGGCTCAAACCAGGCCGGCGCCGAGGAGGACTTGACCTTGCGCGGCGCCATTGGTCGAAGATGTAGAGCGAGGTTGGAGCGGATATGGAGGTTTCGGCAGCAAGGAGCGAGAAAGGGGATCTGGAGCAAGGCGAGGAAGAAGAAATGAAGGCAAGCATTGTCTGCGCGAGCCTTTTTGTCAAGACGGGCAGTTGCCAAGGCAACGTGGGGAAGCGGAGACGCCCACGTCCAATCAACCGCCACACGTCAACCAAGGCCGTAGGCTTTTGGGGCCCGCGGCGCTCCGCGCTTGGCCTTTGGCTTCACCTCGAAGCCAAGCCCAAGCCCGCCTTGGGCCCGGGGGCTACTGTCGGCATTCTAGGAACGGGGGTCCCCAGACTTGCCTGCTTGCGGCCCGTGGCGTGACTGGGCTGGCAGGTCTGTGCGTCCCATCTTCATCGATGAGGTATTCAAGACCCTTGCGAGGGGCCAAGCCTTGCGAGGCAGACGACGCAAGACCTCCTCAGAAGCGGCCTCGCCAGGCAGGCTCACAAGGGGCGGAGAGATCAAGGCAATGCAAACCTCGCGAGGTCCTCGTGACATGAGCCATGACGATCGAGACCAGGCGGGCGCTAGCGCGCGCAGTGTCCTTGCTTCCTCTTTGGTGCCAAGGGGCAAGCGCAGGCGCGGAGTACCGAGGCATCAAGGAAAGGTTTCCATATCAGTGCAACGAGACCAAGACTAGCAGGACGGCAAGATGGAGGTCACCATGGAGCCGAAGACGGCGCCACCACCAGAGCCTTTTGCAGACGAAGACTACTTTTGTCAGGATAAGCTGTACTAGTTGTCCCCTTTAAAATTGGCCGTTGTTGGCTCCCTTCCCGCTCAATATTTGGAGAGAGTACAAGGGCCTATATAAGTAGAACTAGCCACCACAGTAGAGGGGACTGATTGGAGATGGATCAGGAGAGAGACAAGGAGAAAGAGAGGGAGACGGATCCAAGATCATCTCACCCACACAAGTTCGCCAAGCACAAGAACACCTCAACCTCAGGAGGTTGTTCTTCCCCTTGTACTATTCATCATCAGCCCAAGAGGCAATCCACCACCACCACACTAGAGTAGGGTATTACACCACAACAGTGGCCCGAACTAGTATAAATCTTGTGTCTTTCTGTGTTGTGAGTTCGTCGTGTTCGTCCGCGAGATCTTAGAGAGCTAGGGCGTGGATCGATAGGGAGAAAACCTTCTCGTGCACCCCAGTGTTCGAACCTCGAGGTTTTTGCGGAACCCGTGGTCTGACAGGCTCCGACTCCGATAATCACTCCGACTCCAAATATACTCAAGATGAAGGTGTTGCCGGTCTAGCACTTGTGTCAAACAACTCCTACAACATATTTGAGTCACCAAATGAAGGAATTCGAAGATGCTTCATGGCTAAAGGCCCAAAGGTATCACACCCTGAGTATGTTGATTTCAATAGTGATGAAGATGATTTGCTAGGTGATGATGATTTACTTGTTGACAATTCTAGTGATGAAAACTATGATGAACTTGCTATTAATCATGATAATCAAGATAAAACGAATGACAATGATAAGAAGGAGATTGAGTGTCTAACTAAAGAACTAACCACTCTTAAGTTAGCTCATGAAACTACCTTGGAAAATCATCCAGAGCTTTTAAAGACTCATGAGAAGTTATGCTTCGAAAAGCTCAACCTTGATCAAGAGAATGAGTTCTTAAAAGCGATCAATGATGATCTTAGCAAGAAAAGTTCTTATTACATTGCCAAGCGTTTACTTTTGTCTACTTACATGCCTCAAGTTAAATCTAGCAACAAGAGTAAGAAAGATTCTTCTTCTAGTAGTAACAATAATCATGCTAAACCCAATGATGTTGCTTCTAGTAGTTCTCTTGATTCCACTAATCATTCTCTTAGCCAAGTTACACTTGAGCAAGAAAATAGCTTATTGAAGGGAATTATAGAGAAATGTGTTTACAAGAGCCTTGTCGGAAGTAAGCAATTTGAGGAAATTGTACGCATGCAAGGAAGACACCGGAAGAATCAAGGTGTTGGTTTTGAACGAAAGTTCAATGCCAATGGAGTTGAATGGGAATAATATCAATACCCCAAGACAAAGTTTGTTCCTCAACAAGAGAAGTATGATCCTACTTCTTTCCAAGGAACACAAGCTCAAGATGATCTTCCACCACTAGACCACAAGCAAAAAAGGCAAGGACAAGCTTCAAGAGGAGATTGATGCATTTGAGGAAGCTCCCAAAGCCTTGGTCAAGTGGGTTCCCAAGACTCCATCAAGTTCTACTTCATAAAGTATGACTACAACTCCAAGGATTCCCATCAAGATGGTGTGGATCCCGAAGAAGAAGAACTAGAGAGTTCTTGAGGGTGACTCTGCCAACATACTTCACTCATATCATTTTGGCGAGGACAAGTGCAAACAACTTCCACATCTTGCACTAGTTCAAGGAGTCACAAATCCTCTTGTTGGTAAGACAAGGGACAAGGTAACCTAATGCTTTCATGGACATCATCCTATGTGAACATCACTCTATGTCTATGGATATCCTTGTTTGTTCCTTGTGGGACTAACCCGGGTAGGTATTGAAAGTGCAACTCACTCTAATAGATTGCTCCAAATGATCTACATCAACATTGAGCATCTACATCTTCAACACCTACATGAAGTCATCATCGACAAACCCCAAGGTTAGTTCATCCCTCTTAAGGGGGATATCACATCTAGGGGGAGCTTTACTCTAACCAATTGAGCTAAAGCAACTCTAATGGTATGAACACAACAATGCTCTATGTAAAAGTGGCAACCCCACTTGTGCTTAAACGATGAGTATGACCTACTATCAAATGTTCTCATTTGAATCCTCAGTCAATATACTCATATATAGATGACCTAGTCATCGCAAATTGATTGATAGATGCTAGAGTGATTGTGCATGCTTTGTCACATATTTCATTTGCCTTCTTATTGTGTGAGCATGTTGGTTGCATATTTTACTCATTCGAGGACATCCATTTGTTGTTTTGATTGTTTGGCTTTTTATCTTTTGCCAAATGGATGGACAAGAATGCCTAAGAACCTCCTTTAGATATTTATGCTTTTCTCATCTCAAACTCTATTCATGCTACATCACAAAGTTTGATCAAGTCAGATTCGAACCACTCTGTGTGAGGAGCAGTCGGAGTCCCCGATTCGTCATAGACTTAAACTTCCAAAACCTCTTTGTGCATTTCGGTATGACCGAGTCATCCACTTAGGTCACACCGAGTTCACTAAGTTGATCTAGGTTTTCCATCTCGGTGCAACCGATTTGAACTTTTCAGTCACACCGAGTTGCGGTAACCACTCGCGATTCTGCATCTCGGTGCCACCGAGTTGTTCCACTCGGTCACACCGACAGGGTTGGGATATATATACTCACGGGTTGAATTTGGAAATTTCTCCAAAACTCTTCATCCCGTGCATGTCCTTCTCTGCCTTCTCGGGTCTCCGGAACCTCTCCTCGCCGCCAGCGACCTCCTGCCGCTGGTCTCTCTTGTCGTCAAGGAAATCTGCCCCACCGTTGTCACCATAGCGAACTCCCGCCGAACTAGGGTATGGGCTGGACCTTTTGTGCTATTCCTTTACCTCTGGTTCGTAGCACATTGTTTTGCCATGATCCTTACCACGTATGCAAACACTCTATCCACTGAAAACATTCTTTAGGTTAGATTCAATTTGAGAATTTAGGGTTAGGTCTCCGCCGAACTCATCTCGGACCGACCGAGTTGTAGAAATCGGTCTCACCGATTTGTCTTAGGCCATAGCACATGCATTTTCTGTCTGACCAAAAGTTGCAAATCGGTGTGAACGAGTTCTATTCTTTGTGAAACCCTAGCACTCTCGGTGCCACCGAGCTATGACTCGGTCTGACCGAGTTCACTAGTTTAGGTTCCAAAAGCTGCTTCAGTATCACCGAGTTTACAAATAGGTAGCTCCTAAATGCTTTCTGTAGAGAACTAAAACTAAGTTTTTAAGTCATCTGATTTGCAAAACCTCTGCACTTTGTGATGCTCATCCACTCTACCTCATCTACATCTATTCACAGGGTCTACTATCAGTAAGTTTGCAAAGATGTCTGATCAGAGTGACAGTCAGAACAAGTCTGAGGAACATGTGCAGCAAAGTGAGGGCTCAGATCCCTCAAGCACTTCTGATGATGGCAGCGGGAGCACTCCAAGTAACTTGCCAAAGGCAGCCACCGGAACAAGGAAGAAGAGAACCTCGGATTCAGAGGATGGGGACTATGTGGCTATTGATGAGGAAGTAAGCTCCAAGAAGAAGGTGCTGAAAAGGAGTATGGCACATCTGCTACAGTTAAGCCAGGGATGGATAGGAAGGCTCCAGAAAAAAAGGATTCCTATGTCTAAGGCCAGAGCCTCTACTCAAGAAACAATGGAGTTCGCTCTTGAACCCAAAGAAGCTGGAGAGGGAAAGAAGAGAAAGGAAAGAGTTAAGAAGACCATTGCTAGAGTCATTGGCAAGCCCTCCATGAAGAAAGATCCCTCTGAAGATGAAGAAGAAGAAGAGGATGCTCCAGCACCCAAAGCTCAGAAGCTTATGGGAGATGCTATAAAGTCAGGGGCTGCAACATCAAAGCCCAAACTGCCCCCAGAGCTCAAGCTCAGAAGCTTCCTAAGCCCAAGAGGGACACCAGAAGTATTCCTGCTGAAGAGAAGAACAAGGCCCCAGTGCCTGAAGCTGAAGAAGTGGATGATGAGTCTCTTGTTTTGAGAAAGTTGAAACCCAAGATCCCAGACCACAATGATACTCATCCAGTAGCTGAAGACATGCACATCAGAAAAGATGCTGGACTGAGATTGTGGAGACAGTCCGATCCCTATGCTGTGAGGAGAAGGACTGCAGTTGACTACAAGTTTCACACAAAAGAACAGCAAGACTTCTATGAAACTATTTTGCTTGACAAGAAGCCCATTGTGTGTGTGACATGAGATGGGTTGATTGGTAATTCATCAAGGAGAATGAAGATCACTTCCCAGGAGTTTATGACAGCTTCAAAGCATGTGGAGTAGATGAGTTTGTTGGACAGAAGCTCACAAAATGGAATGATGAGTTGATCATGTAGTTTTACTCCAGTGCTCACTTTTACCCAAATGTGAAGATTATTTGGATGTCAAAAGGTACTAGGTACCAGTCCACTGTTGAAGAATGGGCCAAGCTGATAAATGCCCCAAAGGAACATGAGGATGACTTGGATGCATATGCCAAGAACAAGAAATACCACAACACTATGGCAAACATGTACAAGGAGATCCTAGATAAAGCTTTGGAGACTCACAAGCTTGGATCAGTACATTTCTTGTTGTCCGGTCTGCCTACCATCAACTGGATCCTTAGGCACACATTGCTACCCCAAGTCAGGAGATCACAAGATGATCAGAGGGCATTCTATCAATCTGCTACAGCTTTTTGATGTCCCTCAGAAGTTCAAGGTCATGAGTCTGATTATAGAGACAATCAAGAGGACTGCCACTAACCAGAAGAGAAGCTATGGGTATGCTCCACACATTCAGGAGCTCATCGGGCACAGGAACATATCTGTTGGATAAGGAGCATCTACCCTTATATCCTGATTTTGAAGACAGCACTGTAGTGATGAATGAGGAGGAACCATCATCAGTTCAAGCACAGGAGAAGAGAGCCAAAGAAAAGGCTGAGAAAGCTGCCAAGATGCCAAGTGTTGAAGAGGCATCTCGAGTTTTCCTGAAGAGCAAGCAAGATCAACTTGCATATCTGATCCAATCTACAATGAGGATTGAGAAGGGCTTGGCCACTCTACTCAAACTAGGAGAGCTTGGAGAGGATCGTAGAAACTAAATTTTATAATCTTGATCTGAAGGTAACTAAGATTCAAACAGCAGTTGAGAAGCTCCAGGAGCAAGCAGAAGAGAAGAGAGGGAAGGCAACTACTGATGCATTTCAGTGAGTGCCTAGAGGACAGAGGTCTGCTACAGTGCATGTACCTGATACAAGAGCAACAACATCAGCACCAGCAGCCACAGCCTCAGCACCACCTCCAGCAGCCACTCCACCAGCTCCAACTACATCAACGGATGCCTTCGTCCTTGGAGTTCTCTCTACACCACCTCCCAAAGACCAAGCCTGAGAGACGCATAGCACTATGCATATTTGAACTTTTTGGTAACTTGTTGCCAAAGGGGGAGGAATATGTATAGATCATAGGCTTCGAGAGAGTGTTTTGCTTCTTTGCCTTTTGGTTGAACTTTTTATTTGACTTTGTGAGATACTTTATGTCCTTGTGTGAGATACTTGTGTGATCATGTGCTACTTTAATGCTTGCTTGGATGATAATATCCTTTATATCTCTATATGACCATTCACTTTGCTTGGTGATGAGTGCATGCTTTTAAGTTATATCATTTTGAGCGCTCCATCAAGATGTATGTGACATGGAAGAGTGACACATGATCCTAATCGGTTGTGCATTTGCATTCAAAAGCAAATTTTAAATAATGCACAAATTTAGGGGGAGCTCTTGCTTATCACATACTTCTCAAAGCGATGATGTATTTCAATCTTATTATCATTTGTCGAAGCTTTGATCTATATGTTGTCATCAATTACCAAAAAGGGGGAGATTAAAAGTGCAACTATCCCTGGGTGGTTTTGGTAATTCCTAATAACATATAGCTCATTGAGCTAATACTATTTCAAGATAAATATTTCAGGAAAGCTCAATGATTGGCATGGCATGGATTAGAAATATGGACCCCTCAAAATGCTAAGGAAAAAAGATTGGCTCAAGCTCAAGCTCAAGCTCAAGACTCTACATTTTACCGTTTAGTGATCCAAGATCACATTGAGTCCATAGGAAAAGCCAATACTGTTAAAAGGGGGTGAGGTGTTGCTTAATGGGTTACTTGCTCAAAATGCTTAGTGATATGCTCCAAAACCCTCAACCACTTTCTCATATCCACATATGTCCCAAACCAAGAGTCAAAATCGGCCCCACCGAAACATTCCATCCAGCGCCACCGAGTTTAGTTGACATTGCCACTGCCACAAAACCCTAGTCACTTCGGTCTTACCGATAGGGATCTTGGTCTCACCGAGATGGGATTGCAAACTCTCTGTTTCCCTTCATAATGTTTCGGTCTAACCGAGATGAGCGATCAGTCCCACCGAGTTTGTAATGCAAACTCTTTGTTTCCCCTTCGTAACGTTTTGGTCCAACCGAAATGAGCGAATTGGTCCCACCGAGTTTACCTGACCGAGTTTGAGTAATCGGTCTCACCGAGATTACGTTATGCCCTAACCCTAATAGAATCAGTCCCACCGAGTTGACATGTCGGTCCCATCGAAAATCCTAACATTCACATTATGAACTAAATCAGTCTGACCGAGTTCTCTGATTCGGTCCCACCGAGTTTGGAAAATTATGTGTAATAGTTAGATTTTGTGTGGAGGCTATATATACCCCTCCACCCACTCTTCATTCATGGAGAGAGCCATTAGAACATGCCTAAACTTCCATCATACATTTTCTGAGAGAGAACCACCTACACTTGTGTTGAGGTCAAGATATTCCATTCCAAACACATAAATCTTGATCTCTAGCCCTTCCCAAGTTGCTTTCCACTCAAATCATATTTCCACCAATCCAATCCTATGAGAGAGAGTTGAGTGTTGGGGAGACTATCATTTGAAGCACAAGAGCAAGGAGTTCATCATCAACACACTGTCTATTACCTTTTGGAGAGTGGTGTCTCCTAGATTGGTTAGGTGTCACTTGGGAGCCTCCGTCAAGATTGTGGAGTTGAACCAAGGAGTTTGTATGGGCAAGGAGATCGCCTACTTCGTGAAGATCTACCCTAGTGAGGCAAGTCCTTCGTGGGCGATGGCCATGGTGGGATAGACAAGGTTGCTTCTTCGTGGACCCTTTGTGGGTGGAGCCCTTCATGGACTCGCACAACCGTTACCCTTCGTGGGTTGAAGTCTCCATCAACATGGATGTACGATAGGACCACCTATCGGAACCACGCCAAAAATCTCCGTGTCTACATTGCGTTTGCTCCCTCAAACTCCTCCCTTTACCTTCATGTGCAATGTTTTACATTCCACTGCTATACTCTTAGACTTACATGTGTAGGTTGTTTACTTGACTAGTGCTAAGTTGCTAAAATCTGCCAAGCTTTGGTCTCTGTTTGCCTTGATTCCTTAGCTTTTGGTGATCATAGCCTTGGTTTCATAACCTAGGAGAGTATGGCGTCTAGCGAGGGAAATTACCACCGTAGAGGTCCTTACTTTGATGGTACTAATTTTGCTAGATGGAAGCATTTGATGAAAACGCATATTCTTGGACATAACCCCGCCGTTTGGGCTATTGTGTGCATTAGCTTACAAGGTGAATTATTTGATGGGAGAGAACCGAACCGTGAAGCTAGCGCGGAAGTGAAGATGCTGCAATACAATGCTCAAGCTTGTATATTCTCTTCAATGGATTGTGCCCCGAAGAATTCAACAAAATAAACCGTCTTGATAATGCAAAGGAAATTTGGGATACTTTGATTGATATGCACGAGGGTACCGACTCCGTCAAGGAATCTAAATTGGATGTGCTTCAAAGTCAACTTGACAAGTTCAAAATGAAGGATGGTGAAGGTGTCGCTGAAATGTACTCTAGGCTTGCTCTCATCACAAATTAGATTGTCGGCTTAGGAAGTGAAAAGATGATCGATAGATTCATCATCAAGAAGATCCTAAGAGCCTTGGATGGAAAATATGATATCATGTGCACATTGATCCAAATGATGCCCAATTACAAAGATCTCAAGCCAACGGAAGTCATTGGAAGAATTGTTGCTCATGATATGTCACTTAAGGAAGAGCTCCACAACAAGTCAAGTGGTGCTTACAAAGCCTCATGTTATGCTCCCACATCATCAAGTGAGAAACAAGCGTTCAATGAAGAAGGAGTGTGATGACCCACAAGTATAGGGGATCTATCGTAGTCCTTTCGATAAGTAAGAGTGTCAAACCCAACGAGCAGCAGAAGGAAATGATAAGCAATTTTCAGTAAGGTATTCTCTGCAAGCACTGAAATTATCGGTAACAGATAGTTTTGTGATTAGGTAATTTGTAACGAGTAGCAAGTAATAAAGGTAAATAAGGTGCAGCAAGATGGCCCAATCCTTTGTGTAGCAAAGGTCAAGCCTGGACAAACTCTAATATGATGTAAAGCGCTCCCGAGGACACATGGGAATTATCGTCAAGCTAGTTTTCATCACAATCATATGATCCGCGTTCGGTACTTTGATAATTTGATATGTGGGTGGACCGGTGCTTGGGTGATGTCCTTACTTGGAAAAGAATCCCACTTATGATTAACTCCTATTGCAAGCATCCGCAAGTACAACAAAAGTATTAAGGTAAACCTAACCATAGCATGAAACATATGGATCCAAATCAGCCCCTTACGAAGCAACGCATAAACTTGGGTTTAAGCTTCTGTCACTCTAGCAACCCATCATCTACTTATTACTTCCCAATGCCTCCCTCTAGGCCCAAACAATGGTGAAGTGTCATGTAGTCGACGTTCACATGACACCACTAGAGGGATGACAACATACATCTCATCAAAATATCAAACGAATACCAAATTCACATGACTACTAATAGCAAGACTTCTCCCATGTCCTCAGGAACAAACGTAACTACTCACAAAGCATATTCATGTTCATAATCAGAGGGGTATTAATATGCATAATGGATCTGAACATATGATCTTCCACCAAGTAAACCAACTAGCATCAACTACAAGGAGTAATCAACACTACTAGCTACCCACATGTACCAATTTGAGGTTTGGATACAAAGATTGGATACAAGAGATGAAATAGGGTGTGAGAGGAGATGGTGCTGGTGAAGATGTTGATGGGGGTTGGCCCTCTCCCGATGAGAGGATCGTTGGTGATGACGATGGTGATGATTTCCCCCTCCCGAAGGGAAGTTTCCCCAGCAGAACAACTCCGCTAGAGCCCTAGATTAGTTCTGCCAAGGTTCTGCCTCGTGGTGGCGGAGTCTCGTCCCGAAAGCTTGCTTATGATTTTTTCTCAACGAAAGACTCCATATAGCAGAAGATGGGCATCGGAGGGCCACCAGGGGGCCCACGAGGCAGGGGGCGCGCCCAGGGGGGTAGGGCGCCCCCCCCCCACCCTCGTGGCCAGGGTGTGGCCCCCTCTGGTATTTCTTGCACTCAGTATTTTTTATATATTCTGAAAAGTGCTCCCGTGGAGTTTAAGGACTTTTGGAGATGTGCATAATAGGTTTGTAATGTTTGCTCCTTTTCAATGATCTCTTATGCTAAAGTAACAATTCAATCACACTTTCAAGTATGAATCATAAACTTCATTGAGAACCAACAAACTCTAATCTCAGTCATTGAGGCAATTGCAATTTATCATAACATAGGAAAGAGTCAATATAAGAGCTTTTCAGCAAGTCCACATGCTCAACCATCTTTTAGTCTTTCACAATTGCTAACACTCACGCAATATTTATGGGTATGAAGTTTTAATCGGACACAGAGAAAGATAGGGGCTTATAGTTTTGCCTCCCAACGTTTTACCTCAAGGGTAATGTCAACAATAAAAGTTCATGAAGACTCACATCCAATTAGTTATATATATCAGGATCTTTCCAACACATTGTGCTTGCCAAAGGATAAAATGTAAAAAGGAAAGGTGAAGATCACCATGACTCTAATGTAAGGTAGAAGATAAAAGTGAAAGATAGTCCCTTCGCAGAGGGAAGCAGAGGTTGTCATGTGCTTTTATGGTTGGATGCACAAAATCTTAATGCAAAAGAACGTCACTTTATATTGTGACTTGTGATATGGACCTTTATTATGCAGTCCGTTGCTTTTATTTCTTACATATCACAAGATCGTATAAAGCTTATTTTCTCCGCACTAATAAGTAATACATATTTAGAGAGAAATTTTTATTGCTTGCACCGATGAAAACTTACTTGAAGGATCTTACTCAATCAATAGGTAGCTATGGTGGACTCTCATGGCAAAACTAGGTTTAGGGATATTTGGAAGCACAAGTAGTATCTCTACTTGGTGCAAAGGAATTGGCTAGCAAGAGAGGGAAAGGCAAGATCAACATGTTGGATGATCCATGACAATATAATCTCAGATGTAAGAAAACATAACCCATTACGTTGTCTTCCTTGTCCAACATCAACTCTTAGCATGTCATACTTTAATGAGTGCTTACAATCATAAAAGATGTCCAAGATAATATATTTATATGTGAACCTCTCCTTCTTTATTACTTACTATTCATTGCAACGATGACCAAAACTATGTTTGTCAACTCTCAACAACTTTTATTCATCATACTCTTTGTATGTGAGCTCATTACTCTCCATAAGATCCATATGATCTCTTTACTTCTTTTTATTCTTTCTCTTTTTATTTTATTCCCTCAAGATCATAGCAAAGTAATCAAGCCCTTCACTCAACACTAATCTTTATTATATAGCTCATGGACTCAATTGCATAGAGGGATCATAAAGAAAAACTCACAACTAGATCATACTAAAAATTTATTCTACTAGATCAAGATATTATCAAAAGGATCCAACTAAGAAAAATGGTAAAGATAAAAGTGATGGTGATATGATACCGGGGCACTCCCTCAAGCTTGGCAGTTGCCAAGGGGAGTGCCCATACCCATGTGATTATATCTCTTTTGCTGGTGAAGAAGGTGGGGATGTTGATGATGGATAGCCCCACATCGAGCGTAAGAGGTCCTACAACTTGCGGATAATGCCCTTGAGTGCGATGATATGCTCCTTCAACAACATATTTTCACGTGTGAGATACTTGTTTTGTATACGAGCTAACTCAATCATATTGAAAGCTTCGATCTCAGTTGGGGTGAGAAGATTGTGATCAAGTTGGAGGATATCTTCTGCTGCCGGAACTTGGTCCTTTGTGGCCTTCTTGATCCCTTCATCCTTGTTGATCTCCATAGGTTCTTCCCTCTTCAGTTCTATCTTCATTAGCCAAGCATCGTTGTCACCATTGTTGGAGGAGGGGGACGACATGATGCATGGCCTTGACAACCCTGACAGAAAACAGCTCGAAACAAAGACAAGAGATATTTACGTGATACGGTGGTCAAAACCTTCGGGAGATTATATAATGAATTTTTACTGACCAAAAGAAGTATCGCACAAGAAAACGGAGTCCGAAGAGCACACGAGGTGCCCACGAGGCAGGGGGTGCGCCCAGGGGGGTAGGGCGCGCCTCCCACCCTCGTGGAAGCCTCGTGTCCTTTCCGGTCTGCTTCTTATTTTCCTATTTTTCTAAATATTCCAAAACAGAGAAATATTTCCATAAGAACTGTTTTGGAGTCGGTTTACTTACCGTACCACATACCTATTCCGTTTTGGAGTCTGAAACGTTCTGGAAAGTGTCCCTTATGTATTCCTCCGGGGTTACGGTTTCAATAATATTGGTTACAACATTTATGGGATTACCTGAGATATAGTGTTTGATTCTTTAACCATTCACCACCTTTGGATTTGTGCCTTCGAAGTTGTTGATTTTTATGGCACCAGAATGATAGACCTCCTCGATAATGTAAGGACCTTCCCATTTAGAGAGAAGTTTGCCTGCAAAAAAATCTTAAATGAGAGTTGTATAGCAATACATAATCACCTACATTGAACTCATGCTTTTGTATCCTTTTGTCATGCCATCTTTTAACTTTTTCTTTAAACAGCTTGGCATTTTCATAAGCCTGGGTTCTCCATTCATCCAGTGAGCTAATGTCAAATAACCTCTTCTCACCGGCAAGTTTGAAATCATAATTGAGCTCTTTAATGGCCCAATATGCCTTATGTTCTAGTTCAAGAGGTAAGTGACATGCTTTACCATAAACCATTTTATAAGGAGACATACCCATTGGATTTTTGTATGCAGTTCTATAGGCCCATAATGCATCATCAAGTTTCTTGGACCAATTCTTTCCAGATCTATTAACAGTCTTTTGCAAAATTAATTTGAGCTCTCTGTTACTCAATTCTACTTGACCACTAGACTGTGGGTGATAAGGATATGCAACTCTATGATTAACGTCATACTTAGAAAGCATTTTACGAAAGGCACCATGAATAAAATGTGAACCACCATCAGTCATTAAATATCTAGGGACTCCAAACCTTGGAAAAATAACTTCTTTAAGCATCGTAATAGAGGTGTTATGATCAGCACTATTAGTTGGAATAGCTTCTACCCACTTAGTAACGTAATCAGCAGTAACTAAAATATGTGTATACCCATTTGAGGAAGGAAAAGGTCCCATATAATCAAAGCCCCAAACATCAAATGGCTTAATAACAAGTGAATAATTCATAGGCATTTCTTGACGTCTATTAATATTACCAATTCTTTGGCATTCATCACAAGACAAGACAAACTTACGGTCATCCTTGAAGAGAGTAGGCCAATAAAAACCGGATTGCAATACCTTATGTGCAGTTCTATCTCCAGCATGGTGTCCTCCATAAGCCTCGAAGTGACACTTGCATAGGATTTGTTCCTGTTCATGCTCAGGTACACAACGTCTAATAACACCATCTACTCCTTCTTTATAAAGATGTGGGTCATCCCAAAAGTAATTTCTTAAATCATGGAAGAACTTTTTCTTTTGCTGGTATGTGAAACTAGATGGTATAAATTTAGCAACAATATAATTAGCATAATCAGCATGCCATGGAGCAGTTCGAGAAGCATTTATGACATTTAATTGTTCATCAAGAAATCTATCATCAATAGGTAGTGGGTCATCAAGAACATTTTATAACCTAGACAAGTTGTCTGCAACGGGGTTCTCAGCTCCCTTTTTATCAATAATATGAAAATCAAATTCTTGTAGCAAGAGAATCCATCTAATAAGTCTAGGTTTAGCATCTTTCTTTTCCATAAGGTATTTAATGGCAGCATGATCGGTGTGAATAGTTACTTTAGAATCAACAATATAAGGTCTGAACTTATCACAAGCAAATACAACTGCTAAAAATTATTTTGCAGTGGTAGCATAATTTCTCTAGGCATTGTCTAGACTTTTACTAGCATATTGAATAACATTTAATTTCTTATCAACTCTTTGCCCTAGAACAGCACCTACAGCATAATCACTAGCATCACACATAATTTCAGTGTGTAAATTCCAATCAGGTGGCTGAACAATAGGTGCAAAAATCAATGATTTCTTAAGTATTTCAAATGCTTCTACGCAATCATCATCAAAGACAAAAGGAATATCTTTTTGTAATAGATTAGTCAGAGGCCGAGAAATTTTGAGAAGTCCTTAATGAACCTCCTATAAAAACTGGCGTGACCGAGGAAGCTTCTTATACCTTTAATGTCCTTGGGACATGGCATCTTTTCAATAGCATCAACTTTAGCTTTGTCAACTTCAATACCTCTTTCAGAAATTTTGTGTCCCAAGACAATACCTTCATTAACCATAAAGTGGCATTTCTCCCAATTCAAGACAAGATTAGTTTCTTCACATCTCTGCAAAACTCGATCAAGGTTGCTTAATAAGTCATCAAAAGAGGATCCATAAACGGAGAAATCGTCCATGAAAACCTCACATATCTTTTCACAAAAGTCAGAGAATATAGCCATCATGCATCTTTGAAAGGTAGCAGGTGCATTACATAAACCAAAAGGCATACTTCTATAAGAGAAAGTACCAAAAGGGCAAGTAAAAGTGGTCTTTGATTGATCATCAGCTGACACATGTATTTGAGAGAAGCCAGAGTAACCATCTAGAAAGCAAAAATTAGTATGTTTGGATAATCTTTCTAGCATTGGATTAATAAAAGGTAAGGGGTAATGATCTTTTTAGTAGTCTTATTTAATTTGCAGAAATCAATTACCATCCTATAACCCGTAATAATTCTATGCGGGATCAATTCATCTTTATCATTAGGAACAACAGTAATACCTCCCTTCTTAGGGACACAATGGACAGGACTTACACACTGACTATTAGCAATGGGATAAATTATACCTGCCTCAAGGAGCTTTAATATTTCCTTTCTTACCACTTATTTCATCTTAGGATTCAGCCGTCGTTGATGATCAATAACTGGTTTGGCGTGTTCCTCCAAATTTATTTTGTGTTGACATAGAGTGGGACTAATGCCCTTAAGATCATCAAGAGTATATCCAAAAGCAGCACGGTGCTTCTTCAGAGTTTTCAATCATTTCTCTTCCTCTTTCTCTGAAAGGTTAGCACTAATAATAACAGGATATATTTTCTTTTTATCAAGATAAGCATATTTAAGAGTATCAGGTAATGGTTTAAGCTAAAATACGGGATCACCCTTGGGTGGAGGAGGATCCCCTAGGATTTCAACGGGAAAGTTGTGTTTCAGAATAGGTCCCTATTTAAAGTATACGTCATCTATTTCCCTTCTTTCATTCATGAACATATCATTTTCATGGTCTAGCAAATATTGTTCTAATGGATCAGTAGGAGGCACGGCAATAGAAGCAAGACCAATAATTTCATCTTTACTAGGCAATTCTTTATCATGGGGTTGTCTACAAAATTTAGAAAATTTAAACTCATGAGACATATCCCCTAAACCAACAGAAACAATATCCTTATTGCAATCTATCTTAGCATTGACAATATTCAAGAAGGGTCTACCAAATATAATGGGACAAAAACTATCTTGAGGGGAACCAAGAATAAGAAAATCAGCAGGATATTTTGCCTTCCCACACAAGACTTCAACGTCTCTAACAATCCCAATTGGTGAAATAGTATCTCTATTAGCAAGCTTAATGGTAACATCAATACCTTCTATTTTAGCTGCTGCAATATCATGCATAATTTCGTTGTATAAAGAAATAGGTATTGCACTGGCACTAGTACCCATATCACACAAGCCATGATAACAATGATCTCCTATTTTAACAGAAATAACAGGCATGCCTACAACAGGTCTATGTTTACCTTTAGCACTAGGTTTAGCAATTCTAGCAGTCTCATCATAGAAGTAAATAACATGCCCATCAATATTATCGGCCAAGAGATCTTTAACCATAGCAACATTAGGTTCAACTTTAACTTGCTCAGGGGGTTTAGGTGTCTTAATATTACTTTTGTTGACCACAGTTGAAGCTTTAGCATGATTCTTTATTCTAACAGGCAAAGGTGGTTTCTCAACATAAGCAGTAGGAACAATAGGATCATTATAAGTGATAGTCTTTTATTCAACTTTAATAGGTGCACCTACTTTTACTTCAATGGGAGGATTATATTTAAACCACTTATCCTTAGGGAGATCAACATGAGTAGCAAAGGATTCACAGAGAGAAGCTACTACCTCAGAGTCAAGTCCATATTTAGTGCTAAATTTATGAAAAACATCGGTATCCATAAAAGATTTAACACAATCAAATTTAGGTGTTATACCTGACTCTTTACATTCATCGAGATCCCAATCTTCAGAGTTGCGTTTAATTCTCTCCAATAAATTCCATTTGTATTCAATAGTCTTCATCATAAAGGAAACAATACAAGAAGTATCGAGCATGGAGCGATTGTTGTCAGAAAGCCGAGCATAAAATTTTTGAATAAGCATTTCTCTTGAGAGCTCATGATTGGGGCATGAATATAACATTGACTTAAGCCTCCCCCAAGCTTGAGCGATGCTTTCTCCTTTGCGAGGCCAAAAATTATATATACAATTATGATCACAATGAACAAGATGCATAGGATAAAACTTCTGATGGAATTCCAATTTCAACCGTTTGTAGTCCCATGATCGCATATCATCACATAGCCTATACCAAGGCAATGCATCTCCCTTCAAAGATAAAGGGAAGACCTTCTTCTTGATAACATCATCGGGCATACCTGCAAGCTTAAATAATCCACAAACTTCATCCACATAGATTAAGTGTAAGTCGGGATGCAATGTTCCATCTCCTGCAAAAGGATTAGCTAGCAGTTTCTCTATCATACCCGAAGGAATTTCAAAGTAAAAATTTTCATTTTCAGTAGGTTGAGTAGGTTGAGGAGCAACTATTTGCTCTACCAGTCGAGGTGAAGATACCCCGAACAAATCCCTCAAAGGATTACTTTCCATAGTAACAAGTGACAGTAAATTTCAGCACACTATATAAATTTTTCCTTACCAAATTCCACCTACCAAAGGTGCTTCATGTTGGGGAACGTAGTAATTTCAAAAAAAATCCTATGCACACGCAAGATCATGGTGATGCACAGCAACAAGAGGGGAGAGTGTTGTCTACGTACCCTCGTAGACCGGAAGCGGAAGCGTTATAACAACGCGGTTGATGTAGTCGTACGTCTTCACGGCCCGACCGATCAAGCACGAAACTACGGCACCTCCGAGTATTGCACACGTTCAGCTCGATGACGATCCCCGGACTCCGATCCAGCAAAGTATCGGGGATGAGTTCCGTCAGCACGACGGCATGGTGATGATCTTGATGTTCTACCGTCGCAGGGCTTCGCCTAAGCACCGCTACAATATTATCGATGATTATGGTGGAAGGGGGCACCGCACACGGCTAAGAGATCAATGATCAATTTTTATGTCTCTGGGGTGCCCCCCTGCCCCCGTATATAAAGGAGTGGAGGAGGGGCCGGCCAAGGAGGGTGGCGCGCCCAAGGGGGGGAGTCCAACTCCCACCGGGAGTAGGACTCCCCTTTTTCCTATTAGGAGTAGGAGAGGGAAGGAAGAGGAAGGAGGGAGGAAGGAAAGGGGGGCGGCCCCCCTCCCAATTCGGATTGGGCTTGGGGGGCGCGCCCCCTCCCTTGATCCTTTCCCCTCCTTTCCACTAAGGCCCAATAAGGCCCATATACCTCCCGGGGGGTTCTGATAACCTCCCGGTGATCCGGTATTGTCCCAATCTTACCCGGAACCTTTCTGGTGTCCAAATATAGTCGTCCAATATATCGATCTTTATGTCTCGACAATTTCGAGACTCCTCGTCAAGTCCGTGATCACATCTGGGACTCCGAACAACCTTTGGTACATCAAAATATATAAACTCATAATGAAACTGTCATCGTAACGTTAAGCGTGTGGACCCTACGGGTTCGAGAACAATGTAGACATGACCGAGACACATCTCTGGTCAATAACCAATAGCGGAACCTGGATGCTCATATTAGCTCCAACATATTCTACGAAAATCTTTATCGGTCAGACCGCATAACAACATACGTTGTTCCCTTTGTCATCGGTATGTTACTTGCCCGAGATTCGATCGTCGGTATCTCAATACCTAGTTCAATCTCGTTACCGGCAAGTCTCTTTACTCATTCCGTAATACATCATCTTGCAACTAACTTATTAGTTGCATTGCTTGCAAGGCTTAAGTGATGTGCATTACCGAGTGGGCCCGGAGATACCTCTCCGACAATCGGAGTGACAAATCCTAATCTCTAAATACGCCAACCCAACAAGTACCTTCGGAGACACATGTAGAGCACCTTTATAATAACCCAATTATATTGTGACGTTTGGTGGCACACAAAGTGTTCCTCCAGTAAACGGGAGTTGCATAATCTCATAGTCATAGGAACATGTATAAGTCATGAAGAAAGCAATAGCAACAAACTAAACGATCAAGTGCTAACTAACGAAATGGGTCAAGTCAATCACATCATTCTCCGAATGATGTGATCCCGTTAATCAAATGACAACTCATGTCTATGGTTAGGAAACATAACCATCTTTGATCGACGAGCTGGTCAAGTAGAGGCATACTAGTGACACTCTGTTTGTCTATGTATTCACACATGTATTATGTTTCCGGTTAATACAATTCTAGCATGAATAATAAACATTTATCATGATATAAGGAAATAAATAATAACTTTATTATTGCCTCTAGGGCATATTTACTCCAGTCTCCCACTTGCACTAGAGTCAATAATCTAGTTCACATCGCCATGTGATTTGACATCAATAGTTCACATCACCATGTGATTAACACCCATAGATCACATCGTCATGTGACCAACACCCAAAGGATTTACTAGATTCAATAATCTAGTTCACATCGCTATGTGATTAACGCCCAAAGAGTACTAAGGTGTGATCATGTTTTGCTTGTGAGAGAAGTTTAGTCAACGGGTCTGCCACATTCAGATCCGTAAGTATTTTGCAAATTTCTATGTCAACAATGCTCTGCACGAAGCTACTCTAGCTAATTGCTCCCACTTTCAATATGTATCCAGATTGAGACTTTGAGTCATCTGGATCAGTGTCAAAACTTGCATCGACGTAACCCTTTACGATGAACCTTTTGTCACCTCCATAATCGAGAAACATATCCCTTTTCCACTAAGGATAATTTTGACCAATGTCCAGTGATCTACTCCTAGATCACTATTGTACTCCCTTGCCAAACTCAGGGCAGGGTATACAATAGGTCTGGTACACAGCATGGCATACTTTATAGAACCTATGGCTGAGGCATAGGGAATGACTTTCATTCTCTCTCTATCTTCTGCCGTGGTCTGGTTTTGAGTCTTACTCAACTTCACACCTTGTAACACAGGCAAGAACTCCTTCTTTGACTGTTCCATTTTGAACTACTTCAAAATCTTGTCAAGGTATGTACTCATTGAAAAACTTATCAAGCGTCTTGATCTATCTCTATAGATCTTGATGCTCAATATGTAAGCAGCTTCACCGAGGTCTTTCTTTGAAAAAACTCCTTTCAAACATTCCTTTATGCTTTGCAGAATAATTCTACATCATCTCCGATCAACAATATGTCATACATATACTTATCAGAAATGTTGTAGTGCTCCCACTCACTTTCTTGTAAATACAGGCTTCACCGCAAGTCTGTATAAAACTATATGCTTTGATCAACTTATCAAAGCGTATATTCCAACTCCGAGATGCTTGCACCAGTCCATAGATGGATCGCTGGAGCTTGCATATTTTGTTAGCACCTTTAGGATTGACAAAACCTTCTGTTTGCATCATATACAACTCTTCTTTAATAAATCCATTAAGGAATGCAGTTTTGTTTATCCATTTGCCATATTTCATAAAATGTGGCAATTGCTAACATGATTCGAACAGACTTAAGCATAGATACGAGTGAGAAACTCTCATCGTAGTCAACACCTTGAACTTGTCGAAAACCTTTTGCGACAATTCTAGCTTTGTAGATAGTAACACTACTATCAACGTCCATCTTCCTATTGAAGATCCATTTAATCTCAATGGCTCACCGATCTTTGGGCAAGTCAATCAAAGTCCATACTTTGTTCTTATACATGGATCTCATCTCAGATTTCATGGCCTCAAGCCATTTCGTGGAATCTGGGCTCATCATCGCTTCCTCATAATTCATAGGTTCATCATGGTCAAGTAACATGACCTCCAGAACATGATTACCGTACCACTCTGGTGCGGATCTCACTCGGGTTTACCTATGAGGTTCAGTAGTAACTTGATCTGAAGTTACATGATCATCATCATTGGCTTCCTCACTAATTGGTGTAGGAGTCACAGAAGCAGATTCCTGTGATGAAATACTTTCCAATAAGGGAGCAGGTACAGTTACCTCATCAAGTTCTACTTTCCTCCCACTCACTTCTTTTGAGAGAAACTCCTTCTCTAGAAAGGATCCATTCTCAGCAACGAATATCTTGCCTTCGGATCTGTGATAGAAGGTGTACCCACCATTTTCTTTTGGGTATCCTATGAAGACGCACTTCTCCAATTTGGGTTTGAGCTTATCAGGTTGAAACTTTTTCACATAAGCATTGGACATCAAACTTTAATAAACGACAGCTTAGGTTTCTTGCCAAACCATAGTTCATACGGTGTCGTCTCAACGGATTTAGATGGTGCCCTATTTAACGTGAATGTAGCTGTCTCTAATGCATAACCTCAAAACTATAGTGGTTAATCGGTAAGAAACATCATAGATTGCACTATATCCAATAATAGTGCGGTTATGACGTTCGGACACACCATTATGTTGTGGTGTTCCAGGTGGCATGATTTTGTGAAACTATTCCACATTGTTTTAATTGAAGACCAAACTCGTAACTCAAATATTTGTCTTTGCGATCAGATCGTAGAAACTTTATTTTCTTGTCACGATGATTTTCCACTTCACTCTAAAGTTTTTGAACTTTTCAAATGTTTCAGACTTATGTTTCATCAAGTAGATATACCCATATCTGCTCAAATCATCTGTGAAGGCCAGAAAATAATGATACCCGCCGCGAGCCTCAACATTTATCGGACTGCATACATCAGTATGTATTATTTCCAATAAGTCAGTTGCTTGCTCCATTGTTCCGGAGAACAGAGCCTTAGTCATCTTGCCCATGAGGCACGGTTCGCAAGCATCAACTGATTCATAATCAAGTGATTCCAAAAGCCCATCAGCATGGATTTTCTTCATGCGCTATACACCAATATGACCTAAACGGCAGTGCCACAAATAAGTTGCACTATCATTATTAACTTTGCATCTTTTGGCTTCAATATTATGAAAATGTGTATCACCACGATCAGATCCAGCAAACCATTTTCATTGGGTGTATGACCATAGAAGGTTTTATTCATGTGAACAGAACAACAATTATTCTCTAACTTACATGAATAACTGTATTGCAATAAACATGATCCAATCATATTTATGCTCAACGCAAACACCAAATAACATTTATTTAGGTTCAACACCAATCCCGAAAGTATAGGGAGTGTGCGATGATGATCATATCAATCTTGGAACCACTTCCAACACACATCGTCACTTCACCCTTAACTAGTCTCTGTTCATTCTGCAACTCCCGTTTTGAGTTACTACTCTTAGCAACTGAAACAGTATCAAATACCGAGGGGTTGCTACGAAGACTAGTAAAATACACATCAATAATATGTATATCAGATATACCTTTGTTCACTTTGCCATCCTTCTTATCCGCCAAATACTTGGGGCAGTTCCGCTTCAAGTGACCAGTCCCTTTGCAGTAGAAGCACTTAGTCTCAAGCTTAGGACCAGACTTGGGCTTCTTCACTTGAGTAGCAACTTGCTTGCCGTTCTTCTTGAAGTTCCATTTCTTTCCCTTTGCCCTTTTCTTGAAACTAGTGGTCTTGTTAATCATCAACACTTGATGCTCTTTCTTGATTTCTACCTTCATTGATTTCATCATCATGAAAAGCTCGGGAATCGTTTTCATCATCCCTTGCATACTATAGTTCATCATGAAGTTCTACTAACTTGGTGATGGTGACTAGAGAATTCTATCAATCACTATCTTATCTGGAAGATTAATTCCCACTTGATTCAAGCGATTGTAGTACCCAGACAATCTGAGCACATGCTCACTGGTTGAGCTATTCTCCTCCATCTTTTTAGCTATAGAACTTGTTGGAGACTTCATATCTCTCAACTCGGGTATTTGCTTGAAATATTAACTTCTACTCCTGGAACATCTCATATGGTCCATGACATTCAAAACGTCTTTGAAGTCCCGATTCTAAGACGTTAAGCATGGTGCACTAAACTATCAAGTAGTCATCATATTGAGATAGACAAACGTTCATAACGTCTGCATCTCCTCCTGCATAGGTCTGTCACCTAGCAGTGCATCAAAGACATAATTCTTCTGTGCAGCAATGAGGATAATCCTCAGATCACGGATCCAATCCGCATCATTGCTACTAACATTTTTCAACATAATTTTTCTCTAGGAACACAATAAACTGGGAGCAACATCGCGAGCTATTGATCTACAACATAGATATGCTAATGCTATCAGGACTAAGTTCATGATAAATTAAAGTTCAATTAATCATATTACTTAAGAACTCCCACTTAGACAGACATCCCTCTAATCTTCTAAGTGATCACGTGATCCATATCAGCTAAACCATGTCTGGTCATCACGTGAGATGGAGTAGTTTCAATGGTGAACATCACTATGTTGATCATATCTACTATATGATTCACGCTTGACCTTTCAGTCTCAGTGTTCCGAGGCCATATCTGCATATGCTAGGCTCGTCAAGTTTAACCTGAGTATTCTGCGTGTGCAAAACTGGCTTGCACCCGTTGTAGATGGACGTAGAGCTTATCACACCCGATCATCACGTGGTGTCTGGGCACGACAAACTTTGGCAACGGTGCATACTCAGGGAGAACACTTTTATCTTGAAATTTAGTGAGAGATCATCTTATAATGCTACCGGCAATTAAAGCAAGATAAGATGCATAAAAGATAAACATCACATGCAATCAAAATATGTGACATGATATGGCCATCATCATCTTGTGCCTTTGATCTCCATCTCCAAAACATCATCATGATTTCCATCGTCACCGGCATGACACCGTGATCTCTATCATCTTGATCTATATCAATGTGTCGTCACATGGTCGTCTCGCCAACAATTGCCCTTGCAACTATTGCTATCGCATAGCGATAAAGTAAAGCAATTATTTGGCGCTTGCATCTTATGCAATAGAGAGATAACCATAAGGCTTTTGCCAGTTGCCGATAACTTCAACAAAACATGATCATCTCATACAACAACTTATATCTCATCACGTCTTGACCATATCACATCACAACATGCCCTGCAAAAACAAGTTAGACGTCCTCTACTTTGTTGTTGCAAGTTTTACGTGGCTGCTACGGGCTGAGCAAGAACCGTTCTTACCTACGCATCAAAACCACAACGATAGTTTGTCAAGTTGGTGCTGTTTTAAGCTTCTCAAGGACCGGGCGTAGCCACACTCGGTTTAACTAAAGTTGGAGAAACTGACACCCGCTAGTCATCTGTGTGCATAGCACGGCGGTAAAACCAGTCTCGCGTAAGCGTACGCGTAATGTTGGTCCGGGCCGCTTCATCCAACAAGAACGCCGAACCAAATTGTGACATGCTGGTAAGCAGTATGACTTATATCACCCATAACTCACATGTGTTCTACTCGTGCATATTACATCAACGCATAAAACCTGGCTCTGATACCACTGTTGGGGAACATAGTAATTTCAAAAAAATTCCTACGCACATGCAAGATCATGGTGATGCACAGCAACGAGAGGGGAGAGTGTTGTCTACGTACCCTCGTAGACCAGAAGCGAAAGCGTTATAACAACGCGGTTGATGTAGTCGTACGTCTTCACGGCCCGACCGATCAAGCACCGAAACTACGGCACCTCCGAGTTTTGCACACGTTCAGCTCGATGACGATCCCCGGACTCCGATCCAGCAAAGTGTCGGGGATGAGTTCCGTCAGCACGACGGCGTGGTGACGATCTTGATGTTCTACCGTCGCAGGGCTTCGCCTAAGCACCGCTACAATATTATCGAGGATTATGGTGGAAGGGGGCACCGCACACGGCTAAGAGATCAATGATCAATTGTTGTGTCTCTGGGGTGCCCCCCTGCCCCCGTATATAAAGGAGTGGAGGAGGGGGCCGGCCAAGGAGGGTGGCGCGCCCAAGGGGGGGAGTCCAACTCCCACCGGGAGTAGGACTCCCCTTTTTCCTATTAGGAGTAGGAGAGGGAAGGAAGAGGAAGGAGGGAGGAAGGAAAGGGGGGCCGGCCCCCTCCCAATTTGGATTGGGCTTGGGGGGCGCCCCCTCCCTTGCTCCTTTCCCCTCCTTTCCACTAAGGCCCAATAAGGCCCATATACCTCCAGGGGGGTTCCGATAACCTCCCGGTGATCTGGTATTGTCCCAATCTTACCCGGAGCCTTTCCGGTGTCCAAATATAGCCGTCCAATATATCGATCTTTATGTCTCCACCATTTCGAGACTCCTCGTCAAGTCCGTGATCACATCCGGGACTCCTAACAACCTTCGGTACATTAAAATATATAAACTCATAATGAAACTGTCATCGTAACGTTAAGCGTGCGGACCCTACGGGTTCGAGAACAATGTAGACATGACCGAGAAATGTCTCCAGTCAATAACCAATAGCGGAACCTGGATGCTCATATTGGCTCCTACATATTCTACGAAGATCTTTGTCGGTCAGACCGCATAACAACATACGTTGTTCCCTTTGTCATCAGTATGTTACTTGCCCGAGATTCGATCGTCGGTATTTCAATACCTAGTTCAATCTCGTTACCGGTAAGTCTCTTTACTCGTTCCGTAATACATCATCTTGCAACTAACTTATTAGTTGCATTGCTTGCAAGGCTTAAGTGATGTGCATTACCGAGTGGGCCCAGAGATACCTCTCCGAAAATCGGAGTGACAAATCCTAATCTCGAAATACGCCAACCCAACAAGTACCTTCGGAGGCACCTGTAGAGCACCTTTATAATCACCCAATTACATTGTGACGTTTGGTGGCACACAGAGTGTTCCTCCAGTAAATGGGAGTTGCATAATCTCATAGTCATAGGAACATGTATAAGTCATGAAGAAATGAATAGCAACAAACTAAACGATCAAGTGCTATGCTAACGAAATGGGTCAAGTCAATCACATCATTCTCCTAATGATGTGATCCCGTTAATCAAATGACAGCTCATGTCTATGGTTAGGAAACATAACCATCTTTGATCAACGAGCTGGTCAAGTAGAGGCATACTAGTGACACTCTGTTTGTCTATGTATTCACACATGTATTATGTTTCCGGTTAATACAATTATAGCATGAATAATAAACATTTATCATGATATAAGGAAATAAATAATAACTTTATTATTGCCTCTAGGGCATATTTCCTTCACTTCACTCCCCGACAACGGCACCAGAAAAGATTCTTGATGACCCACAAGTATAGGGGATCTATCGTAGTCCTTTCGATAAGTAAGAGTGTCGAACCCAACGAGGAGCAGAAGGAAATGATAAACAGTTTTCAGTAAGGTATTCTCTGCAAGCACTGAAATTACCGATAACAGATAGTTTTGTGATAAGGTAATTTGTAACGAGTAGAAAGTAATAAAGGTAAATAAGGTGCATCAAGATGGCCCAATCCTTTTTGTAGCAAAGGACAAGCCTGGAAAAACTCTTATATGATGTAAAGCGCTCCCGAGGACACATGGGAATTATCGTCAAGCTAATTTTCATCACGATCATATGATTCGCGTTCGGTACTTTGATAATTTGATATGTGGGTGGACCGGTGCTTGGGTGTCTTCCTTACTTGGACAAGCATCCCACTTATGATTAACTCCTATTGCAAGCATCCGCAATTAAAACAAAAGTATTAAGGTAAACCTAACCATAGCATGAAACATATGGATCCAAATCAGCCCCTTACAAAGCAACGCATAAACTAGGGTTTAAGCTTCTGTTACTCTAGCAACCCATCATCTCCTTATTACTTACTAATGCCTCCCTCTAGGCCCAAACAATGGTGAAGTGTCATGTAGTCGACGTTCACATGACACCACTAGAGGGATGACAACATACATCTCATCAAAATATCGAACGAATACCAAATTCACATGACTACTAATAGCAAGACTTCTCCCATGTCCTCAGGAAAAAACGTAATGTAACTACTCACAAAGCATATTCATGTTCATAATCAGAGGGGTACTAATATGCATAATGGATCTAAACATATGATGTTCCACCAAGTAAACCAACTAGCATCGACTACAAGGAGTAATCAACACTACTAGCAACCCACAGGTACCAATCTGAGGTTTGGATACAAAGATTGGATACAAGAGATGAACTAGGGTTTGAGAGGAGATGGTGCTGGTGAAGATGTTGATGGAGATTGCCCCCCCCCCTCCTGATGAGAGGATCGTTGGTGATGACGATGGTGATGATTTACCCCTCCCGGAGGGAAGTTTCCCCAGTAGAGCAGCTCCGCCAAAGCCCTAGATTGGTTCCGCCAAGGTTCCGCCTCGTGGCGGCGGAGTCTTGTCCCGAAAGTTTGCTTATGATTTTTTTTCTCAATGAAAGAATCCATATAGCAGAAGATGGGCATCGGAGGGCCACCAGGGGGCCCACGAGGCAGGGAGGTAGGGTGTGGCCCCCCTCTGGTATTTCTTGCGCTCAGTATTTTTTTATATTCTGAAAAGTGCTCCCGTGGAGTTTCAGGACTTTTGGAGATGTGAAGAATAGGTCTCTAATATTTGCTCCTTTTCCAGCCCAGAATCCCAGCTGTCGGCATTCTCCCTCTTTATGTAAACCTTGTAAAATAAGAGAGAGTAGGCATAAGTATTGTGACATAATGTGTAATAACAACCCATAATGCAATAAATATCGATATAAAAGCATGATGCAAAATGGACGTATCAGAGTGCCACTAGCGACCCTCGAGGATGGCCTTGCGGGGCTCTCCTCCAAGCTCGCGGAGGCGCTCAAGGGTGTTGTCACCAAAGTGGACTCCATTCTAGAGGAGGAGTGCCGCTCGCTCTTTACCGCGGCCACGACACGCGTCTTCGGCTATCTCTAGCTTCAGGACCCCAGCTTAGACTTCAGCATGGTGATCTATTCCATCGCTCCCGAGTCCCGTGTTGTTGCTGAGGGGGCGCGAATGGTCATGTGGATGCGTTGCTGAAGAAGTTCCTCTGCGTCCCCGATCCCGAGGCTTCGGTAGTGGAGGTTGGCAGCGGCGACAGCGACATCGACGATGGGCTTCCGGCGACCGTGGCGAGCGGCGGCGAGGGCAAAGGCGGTGGTGGCGCTTCTTCCTAGTTTTATTCCTAAAACATTTGCCGTCCTACGTGGAGGAGTAAAACTTCTATTTTAATCTATGGAACACTTTTATGCTTGTAATAACTTGCTAGAACTCCATGATTTGCTTTCCGTGCTTGATTTCCTTCCTATTTGCCTTTGTGTTCTGCGTCGGCAGGGCCCAGCCCCGTGCATAACTCAACCACCGTTGGGGCGTCCGTCTTGCTAGGACGAGACCAAGGGGCAAGGGGCTACGTGACTAGTTAGGCCCCTCAGTCGTGATGCTCAGGGCCCTTGACGTATAAACATCCCTCGTGAAGGAAATGCGAGCAGCGCCTAAGCTAATCTGGAGCCCTCCATACCTCTCCTCGCCAGCTTTTGCCTGGGAGGGACGCAAGAAGACTCGGTACCAGGGACCTGATGAGGTGGGACGTGCCAGGCTTGGCCTGAGCACAGCCCCCGTGTCCGGCCCCCTCGCGCGTGCCTCCCGTGGGGAAAGCTGCGCGATAGGACCGTACGAAGAGCCGATAGGCTATCCTGAGGTTAGTGCGGCCGCTAGGGCATCCTCGGTTGTTTATTCACCAGCACGGAGCATGGTGCTTCCACTATGGCGTGGGCATAGCCGCTCCTCGGCCGTGTCGTCCGCCAGCGCAGAGCATGGGGCTTCCACTCGTGCGTGGGTGGGAATTCCCTCGGGGGATACTATGGGGCGTGTACAGCCCCGTTCGTACGCGTGCCTAGCATGGCAGAACTGGAGGAGTTGTATCTCAGCACTCGTGAGCCAGCGCGGGACTCATTAGGCCCTACCTCAAGGCGGGTTGCACCTGATTTTTGTGGCGCGGGGCACGCTTATGACACCTGTGGTGCGATGGGGGTCCTGCATCGAATGCCCCTCCAGAGGTTATCTCATGAGAAGGTCGGACACGAATGACCCCAGGAGGTGACGTGAATAGGACCGGCCCGCCAGACAGAGCTCAGCTATTGGTTTTATCGATGCTGCAGGGACGGACCCGAGCACAGACGTCGTGCCAAGTCTTCTAATGCAACGATCCCATGAAAAAACACCCGACACGCGGCGAAGCACCGAATTGCGGTCGTATGAACTGGGCCGCGCTCCCTTACTCACCCACACACGATTAGCTCATGCGAGAACAAAGCACTAATGACCCCAGGAGGTGACGCGCACGGGAGCTGGCCCGCGGGACATAGCTCGGTTGCTTGGATTTGGCAACGCTGTAAGGACAGACCCGAGCACAGGCGTCGTGCTAGTCCTTAATCATGAGGCGGTCACGGGGGGTTTGCGAGGGTGCAGCGACATCTTGGTGACGAAGCACCGAATATGCAAGTTGAAATACTTGGGAAATTTATAAAGGCAAGGCCAGTTCTGATACATGCGCAAAATGATACAGCTGCGGGGGCGGATGTCGGTTCTATATCCGGCGTATCTCGTAGTAGGGGCCCTAAGCTAGGCGTCTTGGAACGATGGTAACATGGACATGGGATTTTACCCAACTTCGGGCTCTCTCAAAGAGATAATACCCTACATGCTACTTTTGATTATATTCATATGGGTGTAGTACAGAGTACATTTATCTACCACGAGATTGTAGTAATGAATATTAGATTGTCTATTGACTAGCCTGGCCTCGGTTTATATAACACACCAGAGGCCTAGGGTTTAGGGGAGTCCTCGTCTTGTGCGCCAAGTCTCGTGGGATCTTCCTTGTATGCGGCATGGGCTGCCCAAAGTGGCCCATGAGTGAACCGCCATGGGGGGTCCTCGGACCAATCCAGCTAGTCGGGAGACGACGTGGTGAGTACCCCCAAGTCCAGGACACCGTCGGTAGCCCCGTAAACCGGTCTTCAAGTTGGGGACGCTCCTCGATTCTTCTGAACTGTTCTTCATCTATGGTCGTCGGTCTTTAAAACTGGTTCAAAAAATCTTCTCATCTTCGCTCTTGAGGATCGCCAAAGTGAATCCAAAGAGTTTACACGTCGGGTATCCGAGGAGCCTTTTAAGTCTTCGGCCTTTATCAATGACTTGTTATTTTTATGCCACACCTTGGGTTTGAAGTTGTTCTCGGGCGGCAGTGTCCTCTTGCGTCCGAGCTCCAACGCCGAATTGCATTCGAGGTATCTTTTGCAGCCGAGCACCAACACCAGACCGCTTCCGACTCCAACACCGGAATGTATCTGAGATCCAACGTCAGACTATATCCGAAGAGTATTGTTACAGCCGAGCTCCAATGCCGAACTGCATCCGAGCTCCAGCGTCGGACTATATCCGAGCTCCAACATCGGACTATGTCCAAGCTCCAACGCCGGACTGTATCTGAGCTCCAACGACGGACTATGTCCAAGCTCCAACGACAGACTATGTCCAAGCTCCAACGTCGGACTATTGTGGCACCCCGGCTCAGAAAAAACCGGAACGCCCCGTATTCCAGCCCAGAGATCAAGGTGAAGTCTTCTGGAATACGACACTGCTTACTATAGAACAAACCAGCTCTCTATTACAACACGAATATGAATACAAGGGTTCCGATATTACAATGAATAACATTGGTACGGCAACACTACGTCAACCACGGTTGCTCTATACAAGCAGCATAACAACTCGAAGCAGCGGAACAACTACTGGGAGCGGAACAACGAACGGCGATGATGGACTCCAATCCGTAGGGACTCTGGCTGGAACGTTTATCCTAGCTCGCGAATACAGGAACAACACCAAACAAGCAAGCAATCCAGTCACGACCTGCAAATTTGCATGACACGCCAAGTCAGTACATTGAATGTACTTGCAAGCTCACAATAACCAGAAGCATTCAAGACAAACAACAACATTGCAATTACAGGTTAAGCAGGAATTATCATGAGATCATCAGAAAAACATGGCATGAACAACATTAACATAATACTGCTAGAACAATATGGTCATGGCTTGAACAACATGAACATAATACTGCTAGAACAATATGATCATGGCATGAACATATAAATCTGACGATACCAGCATGCAACATGATGACACTATATGCACCATTTATTCTGCTCGGGTTATCTCGTAACCATCACATGCATCACTTACCAACTTCGGACATTACACGATCATCTCAGGATTAAATCAAGCTTGGTATAAACAATACCGTAGTAATCATCAAATGACCACAAACAGCTTGATCTTTACCCATGATTCTCGCACAACATCACGAATATCCAACAACTCGGTATCCTTGATACCACGGTGATAATTCCGGCGATCACAACCATGACCAACACTTGGTCTCAAACCGTGATCCTTCCAGCAATCACAACCATGACCAATACCTGGCCTCAAACAGTGATCCTTCCGGCGATCATAACCAACTTATCTCAAACAGTGATCCTTCCGGCGATCACAACCAACTTATCTCAAACAGTGATCCTTCTGGCGATCACAACCAACTTCTCTCCTCATTATTATTATTATTATTATTATTATTGTTGTTGTTGTTGTTGTTGTTGACTCATAGTGTGACCAACTATCAACTGGGCCCTTATCCGCGGGCGCGGCTATCGATAGATTTAATACACACTCTGCAGAGGTTAGTACATTGTACGCACACTACGGAACCCATGGCCTCGCACTCCCATTCGGGTGGACCAACGGCGTTTCGACAAAACTGATCTACTTCCATGACACTCTCCCGGCCACTCCGATCCACTCCCAACTGGGCTAGTCCTGGGTGGCCCCGTGTCTACCAAAGACACAACGACCACCGTCGTGGCCAAAACGTCCCGCGCGGGGACCGTCCCTCACGGGGACGGATCCATAACCTTCCCTCGTTGGAGGCATCGGCGAGAGGCATGACAATAGACCCAGTTAGGACCATCCCATAAAGGTAAGTGTGGTTGCACTGGTCAGTTCGATATGGTGGCACCATGACTCAGCCAACAGTTGTTCAAGTTCAATTTAATCCTGTTAAACTTGAATGAAAATATGATGAGCCATGATAAAATAACATGATACAATTACAATGCATGAGCATGATATCAACATAGTCATGAGGGTACAACATAACTACCCACCATATCAACAATGAATTATATCCAACTAAGCATGGCATACTGACTAGCATGAACATCATAAGTACATACTTTTCCGAAACATAGCATGACCACTAGCATCAATAATAAATATCATGCAAGACGTATCAACAATGTCATCATGCAAGCATTTAACCAACTGGATGCAATGGAACAAGCATAACAACGATACTCGGGACAGATGGCAGTCATGCACCAAAGACCATTACCAACATCAACATGTACTACTAGCAAGCATAAGCATATGAAAGGAATACTAACAACTAGCAGGGCATGACAACCAGGTGCATAACAACATAGCAAGAAAGTAAGCACTAGCCAAGAATCAATACCGAAACAATGATAACCATAGTTTAAACAAGCAAATAGTTAATAAATATTCAAGCTGAAAACCATGGCTACTGCATGACTATCATGCAAGTGGGTATTGTGGCTTGCCTGGGGTGACGGAGACTCCAGGAAGAAGTGCGGTGAAGCCGTAGAACGAAACGCCAGACGGTTCTTTCTCGGAGGGGGCTGATTAGAGGCAAGGGCAAAATGGTCATTTTCACTGGGGGACCACCTAGTGAAAATGTTACCAAAAGACAGAGCTCGACGAGATGAAGAAGTGAGCGCTGGTTTCACCTCAATCGGAGTTACGGTTGCGGAGATATAAGGTGATGAAGATAAGGGACTTTTCTGTAAAAAGAATATTCACAGCCGGGTCCCTGAGTGGATAAGACAGAAACGGATTTCAGAAAATACGCTTTCAGAATAGAGAAAGCGCATTCTTGGCCACGCAGAAGGTAATACGTTTTCCAGAAGAGAAAACGCATTCAAGCCAGAGAAGAAAGGTAATACGTTTTCAGAACTGAGAAAACGTATTTCAAGAAAACGTTTCCACTTATCCGAGTGGATAAGGTGCTGGCTCACTTAGGGGTGGGGTCTGTTGGAGAGGGGGCCCGCCTGGCCAGCTGGCAAGGCGTCCTCTTCCTCCTCCCCTCACTCATGTTCGTTCCCGAGCGGAAGCAGAGGAGGGAAACGGCCAAGGGGCCGGCCAGCTCCGGCGTTCCCCGGCCCAGCCGATGGCACCGACAGGACCACAGGGCTGCGCCGCACACGTTCAGAGGGTCAGCCAGCGCCAGGGTGGAGTGGAGAGGAGGGGAGTCTGCGGTGACGGAGGCGGACAGAGAGGCAGCGGTGGTGATGAACACCGGTGATGCAGGTTGCTCCGGCGAGATATGAGAGGGTGGGGATGTTCGTCGGGACGTGCGGAAGGCGTTGGTGGAGTCGGGGAAGCTCGAGGAGGCTCGAGACAGCCGAACGACAAGGTGGACGAATGGCGGAGGCGACGGCCGGACTTGGGAGACGCGGCCACGGGGCTCTCCGGTGAGGGGCAAGGGCTTGGGGCGAACCGCGGGGACGAGGGGAAGCTCATGGACAAGGTAGGAGGAGGAGAGGAGGCTCAGGCTGGTCGGAACCAAGCAAAGGCCCAGGCGGCCATGGAGGAAAACAGCGGACTCCGGCGAGATGGGGCGATCTCACAGGGCAAATGAGGCGGAGGAGGGATGGGTGAGCTGCGGGAGGACTCGGGGCATGCTTATATAGCCGAGGGGAAGGCTCTGGAGCTCACAAGCGAGCTTGAGCAGTGCTCTAATGGAGGCCAGAGGCTGGGGATGGCACGGGCACTGTTCTAGCGGCGCATTGATGGCAAACCATGACGAAGCAGCGACGCGGGGCGATGCGGTTGAGCACGAACGAGCTCCAGGACATGAATGGAGGTCGAGACGAGGAGGGAGGAGACGAGCATAGTGGCCAGAACAAGCCAGAGCACGCGTTCAGTCATGACGCAAGCGTGATCACCACGCGCACTGGCGCAAGCGGCGCCCTTTGGCGTGGCCGACCATGTCCAGTAGATAGACCGTCATGCCCTTAGTCAAAATGAGGAAATAAATCGGTCCAGGGGCAAAGAAGAGATTTGCACTTAGCTCCAAAGTAAATCAGTAAGAAGGCCTTTGTAACTTCATGTGGTTAAAACAGCTTGGTAACATGGTAATGAGTTTGTCTGCTCATGATCACACACTAAGGTGATGCTGATCACCAAATATCAGACTCATAGGAGGAGTTTATATGAGGGTTGCTGTAGAAAGTGCAAAAATGGCCAGAATTATGGATTTGGATGATACACTCACATACTTGATTTCTGTCAGCTGAAATTTTGCATAGAGGGGTTATATGATGATATGAAGCTTCTGTAAAAGTTTCATGCCATTTGGAAATACCAAAGTGGCACTTGCTTTAGAAAGCTTCATTTTGGACAAAAAGTTAGAAAAATTGCACAGGGAAATTGGGTTAACTAATTGATCTAAAACTTGGTGGAGGGATTTTATATGGATTGAAGAATGCCCTGGAAAATTTTCAGCCTAAATGAAGCAATATAAAATGTAGTTGCTTCACAAACTGAAAATCTGACCAGAAACTAAGATTTGGAGCTGGGCTCACATAGATGAGTTACATGATCTCATACTTGGTGGAGAGTCATGGTAAGATCATATAAAGGACCTTGCAAAATTTCAACTCATTTGGATATGCCTAGCTTGTACTTCCTTCACAATCACTTCCCTCAGACAGGAACTTTGAAAAATTGCTCAGGTATATTTACTAGGAAAATTGAGTTGAATTTTGGCACAGGCCAATTATTTGGACAGCAATAAATGTCCAAGAAGTTTGGGGTCAATGAAGCAAATATAAATAGCACTTCCTTTCTAAAGTGCCATTTAGGAAAAAATAGGAAAAGAATTATTGGAGGATTATTTTTGAACATGGAAATGAAATATTTTGCCATATTTGAGCAAGATAGGACCCAAACAATTTATGAGAATTATTTCGGAATTTTAGGAGTGACAGAAATATAGGTTAATTCACAACCTAGGGTTTTAAGGGTTATTCCTTTATCAGAAAAGGAATATTCCCAACAAAAGAATTTTGGGTTAGGTCAAGGATGGAAATGACATGATCTTGGGAGGATGATGAGGGTGACAAGCCACTATAAAACCTAAGAAGACATGATCTTCCCAAGTTTCAGAACCACATAGCCACGGAAAAGCAAAACAAAACAGGAAATCCAAGAAAATCAAAGGAGAAGGGTAAAAATCCAGGTTGTTACAAACCTTCCCCCTTAAAGAAATCTCGTCCTCGAGATT